>NW_027198592.1:0-42290 GCF_038502225.1 Cherax quadricarinatus | reverse complement strand
AAAAATAGGAGAGGAGAGTTATTAAATGGAGAGTTAGAGGTATTGGGAAGATGGAGGGAATATTTTGAGGAATTGTTAAATGTTGATGAAGATAGGGAAGCTGTGATTTCGTGTATAGGGCAAGGTGGAATAACATCTTGTAGGAGTGAGGAACAGCCGGTTGTGAGTGTAGGGGAAGTTCGTGAGGCAGTAGGTAAAATGAAAGGGGGTAAGGCAGCCGGGATTGATGGGATAAAGATAGAAATGTTAAAAGCAGGTGGGGATATAGTTTTGGAGTGGTTGGTGCAATTATTTAATAAATGTATGGAAGAGGGTAAGGTACCTAGGGATTGGCAGAGAGCATGCATAGTTCCTTTGTATAAAGGCAAAGGGGATAAAAGAGAGTGCAAAAATTATAGGGGGATAAGTCTGCTGAGTATACCTGGTAAAGTGCATGGTAGAGTTATTATTGAAAGAATTAAGAGTAAGACGGAGAATAGGATAGCAGATGAACAAGGAGGCTTTAGGAAAGGTAGGGGGTATGTGGACCAGGTGTTTACAGTGAAACATATAAGTGAACAGTATTTAGATAAGGCTAAAGAGGTCTTTGTGGCATTTATGGATTTGGAAAAGGCGTATGACAGGGTGGATAGGGGGGCAATGTGGCAGATGTTGCAAGTGTAGGAGGTAGGTTACTGAAAGCAGTGAAGAGTTTTTACGAGGATAGTGAGGCTCAAGTTAGAGTATGTAGGAAAGAGGGAAATTATTTCCCAGTAAAAGTAGGCCTTAGACAAGGATGTGTGATGTCACCGTGGTTGTTTAATATATTTATAGATGGGGTTGTAAGAGAAGTAAATGCGAGGGTCTTGACAAGAGGCGTGGAGTTAAAAGATAAAGAATCACACATAAAGTGGGAGTTGTCACAGCTGCTCTTTGCTGATGACACTGTGCTCTTGGGAGATTCTGAAGAGAAGTTGCAGAGATTGGTGGATGAATTTGGTAGGGTGTGCAAAAGAAGAAAATTAAAGGTGAATACAGGAAAGAGTAAGGTTATGAGGATAACAAAAAGATTAGGTGATGAAAGATTGAATATCAGATTGGAGGGAGAGAGTATGGAGGAGGTGAATGTATTCAGATATTTGGGAGTGGACGTGTCAGCGGATGGGTCTATGAAAGATGAGGTGAATCATAGAATTGATGAGGGAAAAAGATTGAGTGGTGCACTTAGGAGTCTGTGGAGATAAAGAACTTTGTCCTTGGAGGCAAAGAGGGGAATGTATGAGAGTATAGTTTTACCAACGCTCTTATATGGGTGTGAAGCATGGGTGATGAATGTTGCAGCGAGGAGAAGGCTGGAGGCAGTGGAGATGTCATGTCTGAGAGCAATGTGTGGTGTGAATATAATGCAGAGAATTCGTAGTTTGGAAGTTAGGAGGAGGTGCGGGATTACCAAAACTGTTGTCCAGAGGGCTGAGGAAGGGTTGTTGAGGTGGTTCGGACATGTGGAGAGAATGGAGCGAAACAGAATAACTTCAAGAGTGTATCAGTCTGTAGTGGAAGGAAGGCGGGGTAGGGGTCGGCCTAGGAAAGGTTGGAGGGAGGGGGTAAAGGAGGTTTTGTGTGCGAGGGGCTTGGACTTCCAGCAGGCATGCGTGAGCGTGTTTGATAGGAGTGAATGGATACAAATGGTTTTTAATACTTGACGTGCTGTTGGAGTGTGAGCAAAGTAACATTTATGAAGGGATTCAGGGAAACCGGCAGGCCGGACTTGAGTCCTGGAAATGGGAAGTACAGTGCCTGCACTCTGAAGGAGGGGTGTTAATGTTGCTGTTTAAAAACTGTAGTGTAAAGCACCCTTCTGGCAAGACAGTGATGGAGTGAATGATGGTGAAAGTTTTTCTTTTTCGGGCCACCCTGCCTTGGTGGGAATCGGCCAGTGTGATAATAAAAAAAAATAAAAAAAAATTTATGTATATATATATATATATATATATATATATATATATATATATATATATATATATATATATATATATATATATATATATATATATATATATATATATGTGTGTTTGTGTGTGTGTGTGTACTCACCTAATTGTACTCACCTAATTGTGGTTGCAGGGGTCGAGACTCAGCTCCTGGCCCCGCCTCTTCACTGATCGTTACTGGATCCTCTCTCTCTCTGCTTCCTGAGCTTTGTCATACCTCTTCTTAAAACTATGTATGGTTCCTGCCTCCACTACTTCACTTGCTAGGCTATTCCACTTGCTGACAACTCTATGACTGAAGAAATACTTCCTAACGTCCCTGTGACTCGTCTGAGTCTTCAGCTTCCAGTTGTGACCCCTTGTCCCTGTGTCCCCTCTCTGGAACATCCTATCTCTGTCCACCTTGTCTATTCCCCGCAGTATCTTGTATGTCGTTATCATGTCTCTCCTGACCCTTCTGTCCTCCAGTGTCGTCAGTCCGATTTCCCTTAACCTTTCCTCGTACGACATTCCCTTGAGCTCTGGGACTAGCCTTGTTGCAAACCTTTGTACTTTCTCTAACTTCTTGACGTGCTTGACCAGGTGTGGGTTCCAGACTGGTGCTGCATACTCCAGTATGGGCCTAACATACCCAGTGTACAGTGTCTTGAACGATTCCTTATTAAGGTATCGGAACGCTATTCTCAGGTTTGCCAGGCGCCCGTATGCTGCAGCGGTTATTTGGTTGATGTGTGCCTCCGGTGATGTGCTCGGTGTTATGGTCACCCCAAGGTCTTTCTCCCTGAGTGAGGTCTGTAGTCTTTGTCCACCTAGCCTATACTCTGTCTGCGGTCTTCTTTGCCCCTCCCCAATCTTCATGACTTTGCATTTGGCTGGATTGAATTCGAGAAGCCAGTTATTGGACCACATGTCCAGCCTCTCCAGGTCTCTTTGCAGTCCTGCCTCATCCTCGTCCGATTTAATTCTTCTCATCAACTTCACGTCATCTGCGAACAGGGACACTTCAGAGTCTATTCCTTCCATCATGTCGTTCACATATATCAAAAATAGCACTGGTCCTAGAACTGACCCCTGTGGGACCCCGCTCGTAACAGGGGCCCACTGTGATACCTCTTCACGTACCATGACTCGTTGCTGCCTCCCTGTCAGGTATTCCCTTATCCATTGCAGTGCCCTTCCTTTTACGTGTGCCTGATCCTCCAGCTTCTGCACTAATCTCTTGTGGGGAACTGTGTCAAAGGCCTTCCTGCAGTCTAGGAAAACGCAATCTACCCAACCCTCTCTCTCGTGTCTTACTTCTGTTACCTTGTCATAAAACTCCAGGAGGTTTGTGATACAAGATTTGCCTTCCATGAACCCATGCTGGTTTTCATTTATAATCTTGTTCCTTTCCAGGTGTTCGACCACTCTCCTCCTGATAATCTTCTCCATGACTTTGCACACAATACATGTCAGAGACACAGGTCTGTAGTTTAGTGCCTCGTTTCTGTTTCCTTTCTTAAATATGGAGACTACATTAGCTGTCTTCCATTTCTCAGGTATATGCCCAGTTTCAAGGGATGTGTTGAAGATTGTGGTTAGAGGCACGCACAGCATCTCTGCTCCTTCTCTAAGGACCCATGGGGAGATGTTGTCCGGTCCCATCGCCTTTGAGGTGTCAAGGTCACTTAAGAGCTTCTTCACCTCCTCCTCAGTTGTTCGTATGTCATCCAACACTTTTTGGTATATTCCCTCTTGATGTTCCCTTCTGTGCTGTCTTCCCACAGCCCTTCCTGTCTCTACTGTAAAAACTTCCTTAAATCTCCTGTTCAGCTCCTCACATACCTCCTGATCATTTCTTGTGAGTTCTCCACGTTCTGTCCTTAATCTGATCACCTGGTCTTTGACTGTTGTCTTCCTCCTGATGTGGCTATACAACAGTTTCGGGTCAGTCTTTATTCTCGATGCTATGTCATTTTCATACTGTCGCTGGGCCTCCCTCCTTACCTGTGCGTACTCATTCCTGGCTCTGCGACTGATCTCCCTATTTTCGTGTGTTCTCTGCCTTCTGTACTTTTTCCATTCTCTATTGCACTTTGTTTTTGCCTCCTTACACCGTCGGGTAAACCAGGGGCTTGTTCTGGTCTTCCCGTTGTTACTGCTGCCCTAGGGAATGAACCTTTCCACTGCCTCCTTGCATTTTGTTGCTACATATTCCATCATTTCATTTACTGGCTTTCCTGCCAGTTCTCTGTCCCACTGGACCTCCCGCAGGAAGTTCTTCAACCCTATGTAGTCCCCTCTTTTATAGTCAGGCTTTTCCCATTCTACTCCTGTTATTCTCTCCACTTGCAGCTCTACTATGTATTCAAAGCACAGAACCACGTGGTCGCTAGCTCCTAGGGGACTCTCATACTTGATGTCCTCAATGTCTGAGCTGCCCAGGGTGAACACAAGGTCCAATCTTGCTGGTTCATCCTCCCCTCTCACTCTGGTAGTGTCCTTAACATGTTGGTGCATGAGGTTTTCCAGCACCACGTCCAACATCCTGGCTCTCCATGTTTCGGGACCCCCATGTGGCTCCAGGTTTTCCCAGTCAATCTCCCTGTGGTTGAAATACCCCATAACCAGCAACTTTGCTCTGCTGGAGTGAGCTCTTCTTGCCACCTCAGCAAGTGTGTCCACCATTGCTCTGTTGCTCTCTTCATATCCCTCTCTTGGCCTCCTGCAGTTCTGTGGTGGATTATACATCACTGCAATGACCACTTTGTGTTCCCCAGACTGAAGTGTACCTGCTATGTAGTCTCTTTCTCCCGTCTCATCTATTCCTTCCATTTTCTCGAATTTCCATCTGTTTTTTACGAGCAGAGCAACCCCACCTCCCCCCCTGCCCCTTCTATCTTTCCTCATGATCTGGTATCCTGGTGGGAAGATTGCATCTGTTATTGTCTCCATGAGTTTTGTTTCTGTAACTGCTATGATGTCTGGGGACTTCTCATTGATTCTTTCTTGCCATTCCTCATGTTTATTCGTTAATCCATCTGCATTTGTGTACCAAACCTTCAACTTCTGTTCTAATACTGTAACTGTGGTGCGGGGGGTGGAAACAGAGGGATCGGTGTGTGATGGTTGGTTTGGATTGTTCAGTTGCCTTGGGGGTGTCGTGGCTGGAGTCCTTCTGCAGGTGTTTCTGGGGGGTGCGCTTGTCCTTCCATTTGATCATGGGTTATTCTGCTCTCCTGTGTGTGTGTGTGTGTGTGTGTGTGTGTGTGTGTGTGTGTGTGTGTGTGTGTGTGTGTGTGTTTGTGTGTGTGTGTGTGTGTGTGTGTGTGTGTGTGTGTGTGTGTGTGTGTGTGTGTGTGTGTGTTTGTGTGTGTACTCACCACGTTGTACTCACCTAGTTGAGGTTGCGGGGGTCGAGTCCGAGCTCCTGGCCTCGCCTCTTCACTGATCGCTACTAGGTCACTCTCCCTAAGCCGTGAGCTTTATCATACCTCTGCTTAAAGCTATGTATGGATCCTGCCTCCACTACATCGCTTCCCAAACTGTTCCACTTACTGACTACTCTGTGGCTGAAGAAATACTTCCTAACATCCCTGTGATTCATCTGTGTCTTCAGCTTCCAACTGTGTCCCCTTGTTACTGTGTCCAATCTCTGGAACATCCTGTCTTTGTCCACCTTGTCAATTCCTCTCAGTATTTTGTATGTCGTTATCATGTCCCCCCTATCTCTCCTGTCCTCCAGTGTCGTCAGGTTGATTTCCCTTAACCTCTCCTCGTAGGACATACCTCTTAGCTCTGGGACTAGTCTTGTTGCAAACCTTTGCACTTTCTCTAGTTTCTTTACGTGCTTGGCTAGGTGTGGGTTCCAAACTGGTGCCGCATACTCCAATATGGGCCTAACGTATACGGTGTACAGGGTCCTGAACGATTCCTTATTAAGATGTCGGAATGCTGTTCTGAGGTTTGCTAGGCGCCCATATGCTGCAGCAGTTATTTGGTTGATGTGCGCTTCAGGAGATGTGCCTGGTGTTATACTCACCCCAAGATCTTTTTCCTTGAGTGAGGTTTGTAGTCTCTGACCCCCTAGACTGTACTCCGTCTGCGGCCTTCTTTGCCCTTCCCCAATCTTCATGACTTTGCACTTGGTGGGATTGAACTCCAGGAGCCAATTGCTGGACCAGGTCTGCAGCCTGTCCAGATCCCTTTGTAGTTCTGCCTGGTCTTCGATCGAGTGTATTCTTCTCATCAACTTCACGTCATCTGCAAACAGGGACACCTCAGAGTCTATTCCTTCCGTCATGTCGTTCACAAATACCAGAAACAGCACTGGTCCTAGGACTGACCCCTGCGGGACCCCGCTTGTCACAGGTGCCCACTCTGACACCTCGCCACGTACCATGACTCGCTGCTGTCTTCCTGACAAGTATTCCCTGATCCATTGTAGTGCCTTCCCTGTTATCCCTGCTTGGTCCTCCAGTTTTTGCACCAATCTCTTGTGTGGAACTGTGTCAAACGCCTTCTTGCAGTCCAAGAAAATGCAATCCACCCACCCCTCTCTCTCTTGTCTTACTGCTGTCACCAGGTCATAGAACTCCAGTAGGTTTGTGACACAGGATTTCCCGTCCCTGAAACCATGCTGGCTGCTGTTGATGAGATCATTCCTTTCTAGGTGTTCCACCACTCTTCTCCTGATAATCTTCTCCATGATTTTGCATACTATACATGTCAGTGACACTGGTCTGTAGTTTAATGCTTCATGTCTGTCTCCTTTTTTAAAGATTGGGACTACATTTGCTGTCTTCCATGCCTCAGGCAATCTCCCTGTTTCGATAGATGTATTGAATATTGTTGTTAGGGGTACACATAGCGCCTCTGCTCCCTCTCTCAATACCCATGGGGAGATGTTATCTGGCCCCATTGCCTTTGAGGTATCTAGCTCACTCAGAAGCCTCTTCACTTCTTCCTCGGTTGTGTGCACTGTGTCCAGCACTTGGTGGTGTGCCCCACCTCTCCGTCTTTCTGGAGTCCCTTCTGTCTCCTCTGTGAACACTTCTTTGAATCTCTTGTTGAGTTCTTCACATACTGTGTGTGTGTGTGTGTGTGTGTGTGTGTGTGTGTGTGTGTACTCACCTAATTATGGTTCCAGGGGTCGAGACACAGCTCCTGGCCCCACCTCTTCACTGGTCGCTATTGGGTCTTAACTCTCTCTCTGCTTCCAGAGCTTTGTCAAATCTCGTCTTAAAGCTATGTATGGTTCCTGCCTCCACTACATCACTTGTTAGGCTATTCCACTTCCTGACGACTCTATGACTGAAGAAATACTTCCTAACATCCCTGTGATTCGTCTGAGTCGTCAGCTTCCAATTGCGACCCCTTGTTTCTGTGTCCCCACTCTGGAACAACCTGTCTCTGTCTACCTTATCTATTCCATGCAGATGAGCGTTGCTATTTAAGCCAAGATAGTAAGTTCTGCCTATTCGGCACGACATATATACATATATATATATATATATATATATATATATATATATATATATATATATATATATATATATATATATATATATATATATATATATATACACATATATATATATATATATATATATATATATATATATATATATATATATATATATATATATATATATATATATACATATATATATATATATATATATATATATGTATATATATATATATATATATATATATATATATATATATATATATATATATATATATATATATATATATACACATATGTATATATAAATATATATATATATATATATATATATATATATATATATATATATATATATATATATATATATATATATATATATATATATATATATATATGCAAAACAACAACTCTGAAAGAATAGAGAAATTCCAAGCGCTTTCGTGACTACTCACATTATCAAGGAACTATGTATATATATATATATATATATATATATATATATATATATATATATATATATATATATATATATATATATATATATATGCATGCATACATATATATATATATATATATATATATATATATATATATATATATATATATATATATATAAATATATATATATATATATAAAATGTACAGAGAACCTTCACGGCGCACATAACAGAGATAAAACACCTCAATTACTGGGAGCGCTTGAGGTTCCTAAACCTGTATTCCCTGGAACGCAGGCGGGAGAGACACATGATTATATACACCTGGAAAATCCTAGAGGGACTAGTACCGAACTTGCACACGAAAATCACTCACTACGAAAGCAAAAGACTTGGCAGACGATGCAACATCCCCCCAATGAAAAGCAGGGGTGTCACTAGCACGTTAAGAGACCATACAATAAGGGTCAGGGGCCCGAGACTGTTCAACTGCCTCCCAGCATACATAAGGGGAATTACCAACAGACCCCTGGCAGTCTTCAAGCTGGCACTGGACAAGCACCTAAAGCCGGTTCCTGACCAGCCGGGCTGTGGCTCGTACTGTGATTTGCGTGCAGCTAGCAGTAACAGCCTGGTTGATCAGGCTCTGATCCACCAGGAGGCCTGATCACAGACCGGGCTGCGGGGGCGTTGACCCCGGAACTCTCTCTAGGTAAACTCAAGATATATATATATATATATATATATATATATATATATATATATATATATATATATATATATATATATATATATATATATATATATATATATATATGTCATGCCGAATATGTAAAATTGGTCAATTAGCAAGAACTCATTTAAAATTAAGTCCTTTCTAAAATTTTCTCTTATACGTTTAAAGATATATTTTTTCATTAATGTTAATGTAAAAATTTTTAATTTTGCAACAAAAGAGTCTTAGAAAACTTACCTAACCTTTATTATAACAAGAACAATTTATTTTACCCTAACCCAACTAAATATATTTTAAATACGTTTACAGTAATTTAGTACTAAACAAACACAGTCAAATATATTTTTTTCGTTAGGTTCAGAATGATTTTGGCGAAATTATTGCATACACAAATTTTCACTTGTCCTATATAGCAAGATGAGCGTTGCTATTTAAGCCAAGATCGCAAGTTCTGCCTATTCGGCACGACATATATATATATATATATATATATATATATATATATATATATATATATATATATATATATATATATATATATATATATATATATATATATATATATATATATATATATATATATATATATATATATATATATATATATATTATATAAATATATACATATATGTATATAAGTTAAACTTTCGTTTTGGGCTCAAGTGACAACACACTTCATGTCGCTCAGGGAAAGCGAAAAATTTGTGTATTCAATAATTTCGCCAAAATCATTCTCTACCTAACGAAAAAAAATATATTTCATTGGGTTTTTTACTATTTAATTATTATAAACTTTTCTAAAATATATTTAACTACTTTAGAGTAAATTAACTTTCCCTTGTTATAGTAACGTTAGGTAAGTTTCCCAAGGTTGTTTTGGTACAAAATTATTAATCATCACCAAAAAAAAACCCTCTTTAAACTTATAAGAGTTTTTTATTCTAAACGAGTTCTTGCTAACTGATCAATTTTGCCTACTTTTCACTACATATATGTAATAATAATCCAGAGGAATGACTTACCTGTATTTGACAGGACTGGCGACAAACGTCATGGAGAGCACTTGCATGGAAGGAATGAAGATTCCTATACAACCTAGACCAAACACGTATTTCTGGTATCTGCCAAAATGACCTACACTCTCACTGATGGCGTCGAAATCCATTGTTGAAAACTTTGCTTTACTCTTTTCCTTGAAATCCTTCACCTTCTGTAAATTTTCTCTCTTTTAGTCATATACCAACACAGGGATCTTAATTTGACTCATTTCCTCCCATTTCATAAGAACTACTTAGCCACTGCGGGTTTAGAGCTTCCCATTGAATAAAATATGGTTGGGCTCAGATCTATTAAGCTTCTTAGAACTATTGGCCTTTAAAAGGTATTGAATAAAATAAGGAGTGTACAGACGCTTGTTATTGTGAAAACTTTCTATTGTATACCGAGCTTAATCAAGCTTAATCAAGCTTAATCAAGCTCTAGGCTCATAAATTTCTTCACAATTACAAGTTTCTCTGAGCTTGTTGATTTTTCCAATGTTACTGTGAGCATTATGCAATAATTTTAAGGTCCTATGTTTTTCAAGTTACCAAAATTAGTAGTTTTAATTAGCAAGTATTCGTGCACGTCTCTAAAGTGAACAAATAACTCAACCTTCAAAGTATCATCTCACTATAAAGTGAACAAATAACTCAACCTTCCAAGTATCATCTCACTATAAAGTGAACAAATAACTCAACCTTCCAAGTATCATCTCACTATAAAGTGAACAAATAACTCAACCTTCCAAGTATCATCTCACTATAAAGTGAACAAATAACTCAACCTTCCAAGTATCATCTCACTATAAAGTGAACAAATAACTCAACCTTCCAAGTATCATCTCACTATAAAGTGAACAAATAACTCAACCTTCCAAGTATCATCTCACTATAAAGTGAACAAATAACTCAACCTTCCAAGTATCATCTCACTATAAACATTTAATATATCATTCACAGTGTTTAACATTCCATGTCTCGTGTAATTTAATATATCATTCACAGTGTTTAACATTCCATGTCTCGTGTAATTTAATATATCATTCACAGTGTTTAACATTCCATGTCTCGTGTAATTTAATATATAATTCACAGTGTTTAACATTCCATGTCTCGTGTAATTTAATATATCATTCACAGTGTTTAACATTCCATGTCTCTTGTAATTTAATATATCATTCACAGTGTTTAACATTCCATGTCTCGTGTAATTTAATATATCATTCACAGTGTTTAACATTCCATGTCTCGTGTAATTTAATATATCATTCACAGTGTTTAACATTCCATGTCTCGTGTATTCCGACTCCACAGTTTTGTTATCTAAATAATCCACTCTTAGTAATGAGATTATTATATATCTGCTTTATAAGACTATATTATGTAAGTCTTAACAATTTGTTAGTTTATGCTGTGATGCATAATTAATATACCAGCAAGATATTATTGATATTAACAATGTATATGTTCTTCAGTGTTCCTGGTAAGTATTAGTTCAACCGTGACTTACTACTGCTGTAAACCATGATTTACTACTGCTGTAAACCATGACTTACTACTGCTGTAAACCATGACTTACTACTGCTGTAAACCATGACTTACTACTGCTGTAAACCATGACTTACTACTGCCGTAAACCATGACTTACTACTGCTGTAAACCATGACTTACTACTGCTGTAAACCATGACTTACAACTGCTGTAAACCATGACTTACTACTGCTGTAAACCATGACTTACTACTGCTGTAAACCATGACTTACTACTGCTGTAAACCATGACTTACTACTGCTGTAAACCATGACTTACTACTGCTGTAAACCATGACTTACTACTGCTGTAAACCATGACTTACTACTGCTGTAAACCATGACTTACTACTGCTGTAAACCATGACTTACTACTGCTGTAAACCATGACTTACCACTGCTGTAAACCATGACTTACTACTGCTGTAAACAATGACTTACAACTGCTGTAAACCATGACTTACTACTGCTGTAAACCATGACTTACTACTGCTGTAAACAATGACTTACTACTGCTGTAAACCATGACTTACTACTGCTGTAAACCATGACTTACTACTGCTGTAAACCATGACTTACTACTGCTGTAATCCATGACTTACTACTGCTGTAAACCATGACTTACTACAGCTGTAATCCATGACTTACTACTGCTGTAAACCATGACTTACTACTGCTGTAAACCATGACTTACTACTGCTGTAAACCATGACTTACTACTGCTGTAAACCATGACTTACTACTGCTGTAAACCATGACTTACTACTGCTGTAAACCATGACTTACTACTGCTGTAAACCATGACTTACTACTGCTGTAAACCATGACTTACTACTGCTGTAAACCGTGACTTACTACTGCTGTAAACCATGACTTACTACTGCTGTAAACCATGACTTACAACTGCTGTAAACCATGACTTACTACTGCTGTAAACCGTGACTTACCACTGCTGTAAACCATGACTTACTACTGCTGTAAACCGTGACTTACTACTGCTGTAAACCATGACTTACTACTGCTGTAAACCATGACTTACCACTGCTGTAAACCATGACTTACTACTGCTGTAAACCATGACTTACTACTGCTGTAAACCATGACTTACTACTGCTGTAATCCATGACTTACTACTGCTGTAAACCATGACTTACTACTGCTGTAAACCATGACTTACTACTGCTGTAAACCATGACTTACTACTGCTGTAAACCATGACTTACTACTGCTGTAAACCATGACTTACTACTGCTGTAAACCATGACTTACTACTGCTATAAACCATGACTTACTACTGCTGTAAACCATGACTTACTACTGCTGTAAACCATGACTTACTACTGCTGTAAACCATGACTTACTTCTGCTGTAAACCATGACTTACTACTGCTGCAAACCATGACTTACTACTGCTGTAAACCATGACTTACTACTGCTGTAAACCATGACTTACTACTGCTGTAAACCTTGACTTACTACTGCTGTAAACCATGACTTACTACTGCTGTAAACCATGACTTACTACTGCTGTAAACCATGACTTACTACTGCAGTAAACCATGATTTACCACTGCTGTAAACCATGACTTACTACTGCAGTAAACCATGACTTACTACTGCTGTAAACAATGACTTACTACTGCTGTAAACCATGACTTACTACTGCAGTAAACCATGATTTACCACTGCTGTAAACCATGACTTACTACTGCTGTAAACCATGATTTACCACTGCTGTAAACCATGACTTACTACTGCTGTAAACCATGACTTACCACTGCAGTAAACCATGACTTACCACTGCTGTAAACCATGACTTACTACTGCTGTAAACCATGACTTACCAATGCTGTAAACAATGACTTACTACTGCTGTAAACCATGACTTACTACTGCTGTAAACCATGACTTACTACTGCTGTAAACCATGACTTACCACTGCTATAAACCATGACTTACTACTGCTGTAAACCGTGACTTACTACTGCTGTAAACCATGACTTACTACTGCTGTAAACCGTGACTTACTACTGCTGTAAACCATGACTTACTACTGCTGTAAACCATGACTTACTACTGCTGTAAACCATGACTTACCACTGCTGTAAACCATGACTTACTACTGCTGTAAACCGTGACTTACTAATGCTGTAAACCATGACTTACTACTGCTGTAAACCATGACTTACCACTGGTGTAAACCATGACTTACTACTGCTGTAAACTATGACTTACCACTGCTGTAAACCATGACTTACTACTGCTGTAAACCATGACTTACTACTGCTGTAAACCATGACTTACTACTGCTGTAAACCATGACTTACTACTGCTGTAAACCATGACTTACTACTGCTGTAAACCATGACTTACCACTGCTGTAAACCGTGACTTACAACTGCTGTAAACCATGACTTACCACTGCTGTAAACCATGATTTACTACTGCTGTAAACCATGACTTACAACTGCAGTAAACCATGATTTACTACTGCTGTAAACCATGACTTACTACTGCTGTAAACCATGACTTACCACTGCTATAAACCATGACTTACTACTGCTGTAAACCGTGACTTACTACTGCTGTAAACCATGACTTACTACTGCTGTAAACCGTGACTTACTACTGCTGTAAACCATGACTTACTACTGCTGTAAACCATGACTTACTACTGCTGTAAACCATGACTTACCACTGCTGTAAACCATGACTTACTACTGCTGTAAACCGTGACTTACTAATGCTGTAAACCATGACTTACTACTGCTGTAAACCATGACTTACCACAGGTGTAAACCATGACTTACTACTGCTGTAAACTATGACTTACCACTGCTGTAAACCATGACTTACTACTGCTGTAAACCATGACTTACTACTGCTGTAAACCATGACTTACTACTGCTGTAAACCATGACTTACTACTGCTGTAAACCATGACTTACTACTGCTGTAAACCATGACTTACCACTGCTGTAAACCGTGACTTACAACTGCTGTAAACCATGACTTACCACTGCTGTAAACCATGATTTACTACTGCTGTAAACCATGACTTACAACTGCAGTAAACCATGATTTACCACTGCTGTAAACCGTGACTTACTACTGCTGTAAACCATGACTTACCACTGCTGTAAACCATGACTTACTACTGCTGTAAACCATGACTTACTACTGCTGTAAACCATGACTTGCTACTGCTGTAAACCATGACTTACTACTGCTGTAAACCATGACTTACTACTGCTGTAAACCATGACTTACCACTGCTGTAAACCGTGACTTACAACTGCTGTAAACCATGACTTACCACTGCTGTAAACCATGACTTACTACTGCTGTAAACCATGACTTACTACTGCAGTAAACCATGATTTACCACTGATGTAAACCATGACTTACTACTGCTGTAAACCATGACTTACTACTGCTGTAAACCATGACTTACTACTGCTCTAAACCGTGACTTACTACTTCTGTAAACCATGACTTACTACTGCTGTAAACCATGACTTACCACTGCTGTAAACCATGACTTACTACTGCTGTAAACCATGACTTACAACTGCTGTAAACCATGACTTCCTACTGCTGTAAACCATGACTTACTACTGCTGTAAACCATGACTTACTAATGCTGTAAACCATGACTTACAACTGCTGTAAACCGTGACTTACAACTGCTGTAAACCATGACTTACTATTGATGTAAACCATGACTTACTACTGCAGTAAATTATGATTTACCACTGCTGTAAACCATGACTTACTACTGCTGTAAACCATGACTTACTACTGATGTAAACCATGACTTACCACTGATGTAAACCATGACTTACTACTGCTGTAAACCGTGACTTACTACTGCTGTAAACCATGACTTACCACTGCTATAAACCATGACTTACTACTGCTGTAAACCGTGACTTACTACTGCTCTAAACCGTGACTTACTACTTCTGTAAACCATGACTTACTACTGCTGTAAACCATGACTTACCACTGCTGTAAACCATGACTTACTACTGCTGTAAACCATGACTTACAACTGCTGTAAACCATGACTTCCTACTGCTGTAAACCATGACTTACTACTGCTGTAAACCATGACTTACTAATGCTGTAAACCATGACTTACAACTGCTGTAAACCGTGACTTACAACTGCTGTAAACCATGACTTACTATTGATGTAAACCATGACTTACTACTGCAGTAAATTATGATTTACCACTGCTGTAAACCATGACTTACTACTGCTGTAAACCATGACTTACTACTGCTGTAAACCATGACTTACTACTGCTGTAAACCATGACTTACCACTGCTATAAACCATGACTTACTACTGCTGTAAACCGTGACTTACTACTGCTCTAAACCGTGACTTACTACTTCTGTAAACCATGACTTACTACTGCTGTAAACCATGACTTACCACTGCTGTAAACCATGACTTACTACTGCTGTAAACCATGACTTACAACTGCTGTAAACCATGACTTCCTACTGCTGTAAACCATGACTTACTACTGCTGTAAACCATGACTTACTAATGCTGTAAACCATGACTTACAACTGCTGTAAACCGTGACTTACAACTGCTGTAAACCATGACTTACTATTGATGTAAACCATGACTTACTACTGCAGTAAATTATGATTTACCACTGCTGTAAACCATGACTTACTACTGCTGTAAACCATGACTTACTACTGATGTAAACCATGACTTACCACTGATGTAAACCATGACTTACCACTGATGTAAACCATGACTTACCACTGATGTAAACCATGACTTACCACTGATGTAAACCATGACTTACCACTGATATAAACCATGACTTACCACTGATGTAAACCATGACTTACCTCTGATGTAAACCATGACTTACCAATGATGTAAACCATGACTTACCACTGATGTAAACCATGACTTACCACTGATGTAAACCATGACTTACCACTGATGTAAACCATGACTTACCACTGATGTAAACCATGATTTACTACTGCTGTAAACCATGACTTACCACTGATGTAAACCATGACTTACCAGTGATGTAAACCATGACTTACCACTGATGTAAACCATGACTTACTACTGCTGTAAACCATGACTTACTACTGATGTAAACCATGACTTACTACTGCTGTAAACCATGACTTACCACTGATGTAAACCATGACTTACAACTGATGTAAACCATGACTTACCTCTGATGTAAACCATGACTTACCACTGATGTAAACCATGACTTACTACTACTGTAAACCATGACTTACCACTGATGTAAACCATGACTTACCACTGATGTAAACCATGACTTTCCACTGATGTAAACCATGACTTACTACTGATGTAAACCGTGACTTACCACTGATGTAAACCATGACTTACTACTGCTGTAAACCATGACTTACTACTGCTGTAAACCGTGACTTACTACTGCTGTAAACCATGACTTACCACTGCTGTAAACCATGACTTACTACTGCTGTAAACCATGACTTACTACTGCTGTAAACCATGACTTACTACTGCTGTAAACCATGACTTACTACTGCTGTAAACCATGACTTACTACTGCTGTAAACCATGACTTACTACTGCTGTAAACCGTGACTTACTACTGCTGTAAACCATGACTTACTACTGCTCTAAACCATGACTTTCTACTTCTGTAAACCATGACTTTCTACTTCTGTAAACCATGACTTACTACTGATGTAAACCATGACTTACCACTGCTGTAAACCATGACTTACTACTGATGTAAACCATGACTTACCACTGCTGTAAACCATGACTTACTACTGCTGTAAACCATGACTTACTACTGCTGTAAACCATGACTTACTAATGCTGTAAACCATGACTTACCACTGCTGTAAACCGTGACTTACAACTGCTGTAAACCATGACTTGCCACTGCTGTAAACCATGACTTACTAATGCTGTAAACCATGACTTACAACTGCTGTAAACCGTGACTTACAACTGCTGTAAACCATGACTTACTATTGCTGTAAACCATGACTTACTACTGCAGTAAATTATGATTTACCACTGCTGTAAACCATGACTTACTACTGCTGTAAACCATGACTTACTACTGATGTAAACCATGACTTACCACTGATGTAAACCATGACTTACCACTGATGTAAACCATGACTTACCACTGATGTAAACCATGACTTACCACTGATGTAAACCATGACTTACCACTGATGTAAACCATGACTTACCACTGATGTAAACCATGACTTACCACTGATGTAAACCATGACTTACCACTGATGTAAACCATGACTTACCACTGATGTAAACCATGACTTACCACTGATGTAAACCATGACTTACCACTGATGTAAACCATGACTTACCACTGATGTAAACCATGACTTACCACTGATGTAAACCATGACTTACTACTGCTGTAAACTATGACTTACCACTGATGTAAACCATGACTTACCAGTGATGTAAACCATGACTTACCACTGATGTAAACCATGACTTACTACTGCTGTAAACCATGACTTACTACTGATGTAAACCATGACTTACTACTGCTGTAAACCATGACTTACCACTGATGTAAACCATGACTTACAACTGATGTAAACCATGACTTACCTCTGATGTAAACCATGACTTACCACTGATATAAACCATGACTTACTACTACTGTAAACCATGACTTACCACTGATGTAAACCATGACTTACCACTGATGTAAACCATGACTTACCACTGATGTAAACCATGACTTACTACTGATGTAAACCGTGACTTACCACTGATGTAAACCATGACTTACTACTGCTGTAAACCATGACTTACTACTGCTGTAAACCGTGACATACTACTGCTGTAAACCATGACTTACCACTGCTGTAAACCATGACTTACTACTGCTGTAAACCATGACTTAATACTGCTGTAAACCATGACTTACTACTGCTGTAAACCATGACTTACTACTGCTGTAAACCATGACTTACTACTGCTGTAAACCATGACTTACTACTGCTGTAAACCGTGACTTACTACTGCTGTAAACCATGACTTACTACTGCTGTAAACCATGACTTACTACTGCTGTAAACAATGACTTACCACTGATGTAAACCGTGACTTACTTCTGCTGTAAACCATGACTTGCTACTGCTCTAAACCATGACTTACTACTTCTGTAAACCATGACTTACTACTGCTGTAAACCATGACTTACCACTGCTGTAAACCATGACTTACTACTGCTGTAAACCATGACTTACCACTGCTGTAAACCATGACTTACTACTGCTGTAAACCATGACTTACTACTGCTGTAAACCATGACTTACTAATGCTGTAAACCATGACTTACCACTGCTGTAAACCGTGACTTACAACTGCTGTAAACCATGACTTACCACTGCTGTAACCCATGACTTACTAATGCTGTAAACCATGACTTACAACTGCTGTAAACCGTGACTTACAACTGCTGTAAACCATGACTTACTATTGCTGTAAACCATGACTTACTACTGCAGTAAATTATGATTTACCACTGCTGTAAACCATGACTTACTACTGCTGTAAACCATGACTTACTACTGATTTAAACCATGACTTACCACTGATGTAAACCATGACTTACCACTGATGTAAACCATGACTTACCACTGATGTAAACCATGACTTACTACTGCTGTAAACCATGACTTACTACTGATGTAAACCATGACTTACCACTGATGTAAACCATGACTTACCACTGATGTAAACCATGACTTACCACTGATGTAAACCATGACTTACCACTGATGTAAACCATGACTTACCACTGATGTAAACCATGACTTACCACTGATGTAAACCATGACTTACCACTGATGTAAACCATGACTTACCACTGATGTAAACCATGACTTACCACTGATGTAAACCATGACTTACCACTGATGTAAACCATGACTTACCACTGATGTAAACCATGACTTACTACTGCTGTAAACCATTACTTACCACTGATGTAAACCATGACTTACCACTGATGGAAACCATGACTTACCACTGATGTAAACCATGACTTACTACTGCTGTAAACCATGACTTACTACTGATGTAAACCATGACTTACTACTGCTGTAAACCATGACTTACCACTGATGTAAACCATGACTTACAACTGATGTAAACCATGACTTACCACTGATGTAAACCATGACTTACCACTGATGTAAACCATGACTTACTACTACTGTAAACCATGACTTACCACTGATGTAAACCATGACTTACCACTGATGTAAACCATGACTTACCACTGATGTAAACCATGACTTACTACTGATGTAAACCGTGACTTACCACTGATGTAAACCATGACTTACTACTGCTGTAAACCATGACTTACTACTCCGTGCTAAACCGTGACTTACTACTGCTGTAAACCATGACTTACCACTGCTGTAAACCATGACTTACTACTGCTGTAAACCATGACTTACTACTGCTGTAAACCATGACTTACTACTGCTGTAAACCATGACTTACTACTGCTGTAAACCATGACTTACTACTGCTGTAAACTATGACTTACTACTGCTGTAAACCGTGACTTACTACTGTAGTAAACCATGACTTACTACTGCTGTAAACCGTGACTTACTACTGCTGTAAACCATGACTTACCACTGATGTAAACCATGACTTACTACTGCTGTAAACCATGACTTGCTACTGCTCTAAACCATGACTTACTACTGCTGTAAACCATGACTTTCTACTGCTGTAAACCATGACTTACCACTGATGTAAACCATGACTTACCACTGATGTAAACCATGACTTACCACTGATGTAAACCATGACTTACTACTGATGTAAACCATGACTTACCACTGATGTAAACCATGACTTACCACTGATGTAAACCATGACTTACCACTGATGTAAACCATGACTTACCACTGATGTAAACCATGACTTACCACTGATGTAAACCATGACTTACCACTGATGTAAACCATGACTTACCACTGATGTAAACCATGACTTACCACTGATGTAAACCATGACTTACCACTGATGTAAACCATGACTTACCACTGATGTAAACCATGACTTACCACTGATGTAAACCATGACTTACCACTGATGTAAACCATGACTCAGCACTACTGTAAACTTAAGAATTATGATAAAGATGCACTTAATTATATAAGTGTAATAATTTTCTTAACATAAGAACATAAGAACATAAGAACGATGGAACACTGCAGAAGGCCTACTGGCCCATGCGAGGCAGGTCCAAGTCTCCTACCGGCTTAAGCCAATGCACCCAACCTAGTCAGGTCAGGTCACTTTGACTTAAGGGAGGAACACGGCAACCGACCTGGTAGCACAAGCTATCAGGTCTAACTCACACCCACCCACATCTACTCATGTATTTATCCAACCTATTTTTAAAGCTACACAACGTTCTGGCCTCTATAACGGTACTCGGGAGTTTGTTCCACTCATCCACAACTCTTTTACCAAACCAGTACTTTCCTATATCCTTCCTGAATCTGAATTTTTCCAACTTAAAACCATTGCTGCGAGTCCTGTCTAGGCTAGATATTTTCAGCACACTATTTACATCCCCTTTATTTATTCCTGTCTTCCATTTATACACCTCAATCATATCCCCCCTAATTCTACGTCTTTCTAGAGAGTGCAGTTTCAGGGCCCTTAGTCTATCCTCATAGGGAAGGTTTCTGATACATGGGATCAACTTTGTCATCCTCCTTTGTACATTTTCCAGAGAATTTATATCCATTCTGTAATACGGTGACCAAAACTGTGCAGCATAATCTAAATGAGGCCTAACCAAGGATGTATAGAGTTGAAGAACAACCTGAGGACTCCTATTATTTATGCTTCTTGATATGAAGCCAAGGATTCTATTAGCTTTATTGCGAACACTTATGCACTGTTGTCTTGGTTTCAGATTACTGCTAACCAGAACTCCTAAATCTTTTTCGCAATCCGTAATATTGAGATCTACATTATTTAGTTTATATGTGGCATGGTTATTGTCCTGTCCAACATTTAGAACTTTGCATTTGTCTATATTAAACTGCATCTGCCACTTCTCCGACCACTGCATCAGTCTATTCAAATCTTCCTGGAGTGCTCGAATGTCCTCGTCAGAATGAATTCGACGGCCTATTTTGGTGTCATCGGCAAACTTGCCGATGTCGCTCTTTATGCCCTCATCCATGTCGTTTATGTAGATTGTGAACAGCAGGGGGCCCAACACTGACCCCTGTGGAACACCGCTCGTGACGCTTCCCCACTCTGATTTCTCCCCATTTATGCAAACTCTCTGCTGCCTATTTGTCAACCATGCCTCTATCCAGGAAAAAATTTCTCCTCCTATTCCATGTGCTTTAATTTTCCTCAATAGTCTCTGATGTGGGACCCTGTCAAAAGCCTTAATGAAGTCCATATACACAATATCATATTCATTACCATGATCTACCTCCTCAAATACCTTAGTGAAAAAAGTTAGTAAATTCGTAAGGCAGGAACGCCCCTTTGTAAAACCATGCTGAGATTCGTTGATTAATTTATGCTTTTCAAGGTGGCTACGAACTGCCTCGGCAATTATTGATTCCATAAATTTTCCCACTATGGAGGTTAGGCTTATTGGTCTATAGTTCGAAGCAAAGGACCTGTCACCTGTTTTGAAAATAGGTATCACATTTGCCATTTTCAACTTATCTGGCACCATGCCAGTTTGTAGTGATATATTGAAAAGATTAGCCAAAGTTGTGCTAAGCTCCTCTTTACATTCCTTTAGAACCCTTGCATACAGTTCATCAGGGCCTGGGGATTTGTTAGGTTTTAATTTATCTATTTGTCTAAGGACCATGTCACTTGTGACCCTAATAGTGCACAGTTTATTATCGTCCTGTTCTACATAATTTATCATTACTGGAATATCGCTGGTATCCTCCTGTGTAAAAACTGAGAGGAAGTATGTGTTAAAAATTCTACACATTTCCTTATCACTGTCAGTGAGCTGACCCGAGGAACTTTTGAGTGGGCCTATCTTGTCCCTGATCTTACTTCTTTTTACCTGAAAGAATCCTTTTGGTTTAGTCTTCGATTCTCTTGCAACTTTAACCTCATAATCTCTTTTTGCTTTTCTAATTCCCTTTTTTATTTCTCTCTTTAACTGAATATATCGATTTCTCAATTGCCCCTCTCCTCTTTTGATTTGCCTATATATGCCTCTCTTTTGACCAATCAGATATTTCAATCTATTGTTCATCCATTTAGGATCATTTTTGTTTGATCTGATTTCCCTATTTGGAACATAATTTGACTGAGCAGCTAGAACTATGCCCTGGAAAGCATCATATCGGCAACCATCACCACCTACCTGACCCTTAGTCAGGTCATTCCAGTTCAGCCCACCTAAGTAATTTTTCAGTCCTATGAAATCAGCCAAGCGAAAGTCAGGGACGGAGACTTGATTGCCATTATTAGGGGAATTCCATGATATATTAAAACTGAGTGATTTGTGATCACTTTCCCCAAGCTCATCATTAACCTCAAGATTATTAATTAGTGTTTCCCTACTGGCAAGAACCAAGTCAAGGAGGTTATTTCCCCTAGTTGGCTCTGTCACAAACTGCTTTAAAAAACAATCCTGGATCGTATCAAGAAAGTCACCTGACTCTAAATTTCCTGTCAAATTGCTCCAGTCAATCTGTCTATAGTTGAAATCTCCCATTAGCACAACATTTTCGTATGTAGATGCCTTACGAATTTCGTCCCATAGAAGTTTACTGCACTCCCTATCAAGATTTAGGGCCCTGTAAATCACACCCAAAATTAGTTTTTCTCGGCCCTCGAGAAGCTGTAACCAAACAGATTCAGTGGCTGACGCTTCTAATTTAATATCTTGTCTAACACAACAATTTAAATTGTCTCTGACATACATCGCTACTCCACCACCTTTCCTGTTGACCCTGTCAGTGTGGAATAATTTATAGCCTTGTATGTGACATTCAGAGGGCATCTCTCTATCTTTCAGATTGAGCCAGGTCTCTGTTATAGCAATAATATCTGTTTCCTGCACTTGCAATTAATCTTACCTCATCTATCTTATTTCTTACACTCCTGCTATTAGTATAGTAAACCTTAAGGGAGCTAGTCCCTTGCTGCCCTCTGCTGTCCCCCTTTGTTTGCTGACCTGATCTATTGTCTTTATTGATAACTTCATGCTGAATGCCTTTTATACATTTACTGTTTCCAACCCAAGTGTTGCAACCTGCTTGTTTCCCACACACACCCATACCTCTATCTTCCATCAGTTTAAAATCATAGGCATTTCACCAATGGCCTTCTCAATCGAGTCTGCAAGTGCTACCACCCCAGCCTCAGAGAGATGTACCCCATCCCTTGCATACATATCATGTTTGCCATAAAAGTTGTTCCAGTTGTCAATGAATGGGATTGCAAGTTCCTTGCAGTATCTGTCTAGCCAGCAATTTACACCAATTGCCCTAGACAACCATTCATTTCCTACTCCCCTTCTAGGCAAGATGCTACATATGATTCGGATCCCTCCCTTAGACTTAATGAAATCTATAGCTGACCTGTACTTATCTAGCAGCTCTTCTCTCCTACCCTTCCCAATATCATTTCCACCAGCACTGAGACAGATAATGGGCTTGTTCCCATTACCTGACATGATATTATCCAGCCTGTTGACAATGTCCCCAACACCAGCTCCAGGGAAGCACACTCTATCTCTCATCTTCTTATTCCTATTACAAAAAGCGCGGTCAATATATCTTACCTGAGAGTCACCAACCACAAGAATGCGCTTACCTCCATTAGCAGGGGCAGTAGTACCCTTACCTTCGCTGGCCACTGAAGTACATTCATCCTGAAGAAAAGAGAAGCGATTTCCTACCTTCAGATCTTCACTCTTAACTTTCCTTACTCTGATGCGCCTTCCATTACTGTGAACCACTCGCCACTTGTAGCAGGTGCTGGACTGCACCTCACTGCTGGTAGCCGTTGCTACCTCCCCAACTACAGCCTCCTCACAGCGAGAGACAGACTGCACCTCACTGCTAGAAGCCTCATTCCCCACAACTCCAGCCACCTCACACTCTCTCCCAGACCCATTGAGGTGGACCTTCAGCCTCCTAATCTCCTCCTGGAGAAGCAAGACCTCCTCCTTCAACTCTCCAACCTCAATTTTTAAAACACTGCAGAAGCAAGCCATACTTTGTAACCGTCCACACTAATCCCCAAAGCAGCTCAGGGTCTGTGACCTCACGTGACGACTGACCACTGAGTACTGAGGAAAGATAAATATTGTCTTATTTTAGAGAATTCCAGGAAGCAAGCAATGGATATAAGTGGGGAGGCATAAGTCGAAACTTTGTTGCTTGTTATGTTGTGTGATGATGACACAGCACTGGTTTATGTTCCCTGTTATGTTGAGTGATGATGACACAGCACTGGTTTATGTTCCTGGTTATGTTGAGTGATGATGACACAACACTGGTTTATGTTCCTTGTTATGTTGAGTGATGATGACACAACACAGGTTTATGTTCCCTGTTATGTTGTGTGATGATGACACAGCACTGGTTTATGTTCCTTGTTATGTTGAGTGATGACACAACACTGGTTTATGTTCCTTGTTATGTTGAATGATGATGACACAGGAATGGTTTAAGTTCCTTGTTATGTTGAGTGATGATGACACAGCTCTGGTTTATGTTCCTTGTTATGTTGAGTGATGATGACACAACACTGGTTTATGTTCCTTGTTATGTTGAGTGATGATGACACAACACAGGTTTATGTTCCCTGTTATGTTGAGTGATGATGACACAGCACTGGTTTATGTTCCTTGTTATGTTGAGTGATGATGACACAACACTGGTTTATGTTCCTTGCTATGTTGAATGATGATGACACAGGAATGGTTTAAGTTCCTTGTTATGTTGAGTGATGATGACACAGCTCTGGTTTATGTTCCTTGTTATGTTGAGTGATGATGACACAGGAATGGTTTAAGTTCCTTGTTATGTTGAGTGATGAGCACACAACACTGGTTTATGTTCCTTGTAATGTTGAGTGATGATGACACTGTACTGATTTACGTTCCTTGTTATGTTGAGTGTTGATGACACAGGACTGGTTTATGTTAATTGTTATTTTGAGTGATGACACAGGAATGGTTTAAGTTCCTTGTTATGTTGAGTGATGATTACACAGCACTGGTTTATGTTAATTGTTATTTTGAGTGATGATGACACAGCTCTGGTTTATCTTCCTTGTTATGTTGAGGGATGATGACACAACACTGGTTTATGTTCCTTGTTATGTTGAGTGATGATGACACAACACAGGTTTATGTTCCTTGTTATGTTGAGTGAAGATGACATAGCACTGGTTTATGTTCCTTGTTATGTTGAGTGATGATGACACAACACTGGTTTATGTTCCTTGTTATGTTGAGTGATGATGACACAGCACTGGTTTATGTTCCTTGTTATGTTGAGTGATGATGACACAGCACTGGTTTATGTTCCTTGTTATGTTGAGTGATGATGACACAACACTGGTTTATGTTCCTCTTCATGTTGAGTGATGATGATGTTGGACTGGTTTATGTTCATTGATATGTTGAGTGATTATGACACAGGACTGGTTTATATTCCTTGTCATCTTGAGTGATGATGACACAGGACTGGTTTATGTTCCTTGTTATGTTGAGTAATGATGACACAGAACTGGTTTATGTTCCTTGTTATGTTGAGTAATGATGTCACAGAACTGGTTTATGTTCCTTGTTATGTTGAGTAATTGAGACACTGGACTGGTTTATGTTCCTTGTTATGTTGAGTGATGATGACACAGGACTGGTTTATGTTCCTTGTCATGTTGAGTGATGATGACCCCGGACTGGTTTACATACCTTGTTATGTTGAGTTATGATGACACAGGACTGGGTTATGTTCCTTTCCATGTTGAGTGATGATGACACAGAACTGGTTTATGATCTTTGTAATGTTAAGTGATGATCACACAGGACTGGTTTATGTTCCTTTCCATGTTGAGTGATGATGACACAGGACTGGTTTATAGTTCTTGTCATTTTGAGTGATGATGACACAGTACTGATTTTCGTTATTTAGTATGTTGAGTGATGATGACTCAGGACTGGTTTATGTTATTTAGTATGTTGAGTGATGATGACACAGGACTGGTTTATGTTTTTTAGTATATTGAGTGATGATGACTCAGGACTCGTTTATGTTATTTAGTATGTTGAGTGATGATGACACAGAACTGGTTTATGTTATTTAGTATGTTGAGTGATGATGACATAGGGCTCGTTTATGTTCCTTGCTATGTTTAGTGATGATGACACAGTCTCAGTAGTAGTAACCAGTTACCAGTAACCAGTGTACCAGTAGATGACTCACTACCAACTGTCTCTGCGTGAATCACTGTCTGTATTCATATTGTTGCTGACCACAGCAGTATTCAAACACCCCCCTCACATATGGGTACTGGGGTTAGTTAGTCTTATGAGAGTGAGCAAGGAGGCAGGTCACGGCTGTTTGGGTGCTTCACACACTATCCGTAATATACGTACTTCCAGCCTACGTGAGTATTTCTTTACCCTATCCACGTGTTCGAACCCCACATGATAAATGGTGGCAGCAGTGGGATGCGTGGATTAAGCTCTTTTAAGGGTATTTCAAGACGTTAAAAGACTGTTTGTGGGGAGCCGGCGGGTCAAAGGTGAACCGTAGCTAGCCACTTACCCTCACTCACCACCTCCAACCTGTACTCCAGCCTGCAAGCCTGTTGCAGCTGTTTTTCAAGCTTCCTGGCTTAGTTCGTGTGCTAATTGCTTCAATTTCCGAGGGGTTGACCCGGATTTTGCAATTAAGCCAGTCAGTAAGCCAGACTGTGGAGAACGCCAGTCAGTCTGTCATCTAGCCTGTCTCCTGTCATCCACCTGCTCCTTCATGCTGTGTGCATCGTTACCCGTCTTCCAGTCAGCCATTCTCGTGGGTTAAGCCTGTCAGCCAACCCAGCTTCTAACCCAGCTGAGAGAGAGCAGTAAGCCACGCAAGTTCCTCTGAATTATTGTCTCATATTTCGCTTTGTGCTCCCAGTTGGATGCCAGTTGGATGCTAAGAGTGGTCTTCACCATCCCTGTGGCATAGTGGCTTATCAAGCCACCTTCGTGGGTAGTGAGTGGAGTGCGCGCCAGAGCGCCAGCGAGAGTCACCACCTCACCCACTGCCACACACTCTCCCTTCACCCACCCACCACCAGCCATCCACCTCATCTACCTGTGGCTGTTTGCACCCTTGTACTGGGACCTAATACTGTTTTGGCTCACATAATTGGTCAAGAGATTGTAGCTGAGCGCCAACGATAAAGCCAGTTATGTGAGTTCACCGAAAAAGCGCATTTCTTCCGACAACAGTGAGTGTAGGAGGCGTCAGTCATCACCGCGCAGGACAACCTTCGACAACCTACCCTCATCACCAGTCATCACCGTCGACTACTACAGACTTCAGTGATAATTTTCAGTTTAGAGACATTTTTCTTGCATTTAAAGACATTTGCGTGTGTGAGACATTTATAGTGAATTTCTTGTGTACTCTAAGCCTTGTGTTTTCAGTGTAGACTCAGTGTTTCTTTGACTCATTATTTTTTGCAATATTTTTCAGTGTTATCGCTCATCTTCTATTTTTTATCTGTGTTTTATTTTATGCTACTCTCTGTCTGTAGTAAGTATTATTGTGTAGTGTACCAGTCAGTCACTCTGTGTGAAGTGATTCATTTTTTTTATTGTATTCTTTCAGCATTGTATTCTCCAGTATTTGTCACTGTAGTTCATGCAGTGATATTCACCCCAGTTTACCAAATTATCCATTTATTTCTATGTGTGTCTTTTTTCGTATGCCAGCAGTGTCTCATTCCTCTAATTTTTTCGCAGACTGTGTACCATTATTTTTGCCAGCAAATTTTTGTTGTATCAGTCACAGCAAGATTTTGTTGTAAAAATATACTAAAATAATGAATACGTGATTAAGTGTTGTGTACCCCGCCACTTGTAAGTGTTACACTTGCCTCACCACTTGTGAATTATTTTGTTGCACTTGTTCTGCAGTGAATTATTTTCTTTTATTGATATTTTTATGCATTATTATTCTCAGTTCATTATTGTTTGAGTCTTGTTTTTCATTTCATTTATTTTCCTGATGTTGTCTTTGCATTATATTTTAATTTTTTTTATGCATTCTTAGAAAATATTTAAATTTCCCAGTTATCTCTCGTTGCATACAATTTAGTAATTTTATTTTATACTTTTTACATTGATTTAAAATTTTATTAGTTAATTCCTTTATTAGCAAGAGTAAAGACAGCTCATTTTGCATTTAATTCAGTCTCCAGTAATATTTTTACTTGTATATTTCAATGTAATTTTTATCTTGGCCAATAGTCCTTTACATTGAGTTGTCGCTCCTCTTGCAGTGTATCTTAGACATTTTTTTATTACTTATGCAGAATTGTTAAGCATTTTCTTCCACTTAAGCTTACTGTGTCATTTCTCTATTTTTTTTTTTTTTGCCTTATGTCCTTGAGTAAGTTCCCTGAGATCATGTCCCAGTCACTTTTGAACGTTCACTTAGTGTATCATGCCAGTCAAAGTCTATATGAATCAGTCCACAGTACCAACATTCCCTTACTGACTGAAAGACAATACCTAGCCCTTGAGCAATGTGTTTGTTCTCACAGCTTTTATCTGAGATTTGTTAAAGTGCTGCGAAATGTGAAGTTCAGATTAAGTTCCTATAGATCCGTGAATTACTTATTAACGTAGCCGAGCGGTCAGGCACTAGTAATACTGTCACTCCTGTCTGGACTCCGTGTTTCAGATTGTGATCCCATCCTAGTTGACAGTAATCAGTGCATTGTAAGAAGTTATTTCTCGAGTAACTTCCACGTTGTTAACGTTTGTAAGTGAAGTTTATAGCTGATACCTCGTGTCACTGTGTGCGACTCAGATTGAATATCAGCATTGTTCACCGTGTTCATTTCTTTTCTCCTGTGCTTGCAGTTTGAGATAGTAGATTCGTTCTCCCTTGCTCATATTGCGTGTTATAGCGTTAATTTTTTTCAACCGGGGGAAGTCATCCACTCCACTGAGTTTGTTCATTCCTCCAGTAAGAAAGAACAGATCCCATGTGGTCTGGTGTGATTCGATTCCCGCTCCATCAAGATCTTATTCTGACTGTGAAGTCACCGGCACCCATCAGTGACTTTGTCATGAACCAAGAATTACTGTATCGAACAGCCGAGTTGGGTACTCCTAGCAGAAGAGTATACCAGTTAGTAATTCCAAAGTCACTAGTGAATGTAGCCTTACAGCTAGTTCATGATGCACCAGGTGTTGCACACCCTGGTATGGATCGTTCAGTAAAACAAGCCAGATTGAAATACTTTTGGCCTCGTATGGCAACTGATATATCTGAGTATGTTAAGAAATGTAGTGTCTGCATGCAACATAAAGGTAATGCTAATGGCCCTAATCCAATCCAAGTGTATCCAACTACTAGCGAACCGTGGGAAAGAGTTGCGCTAGATTTGTTAACTAATTTCCAATGTTCCCTCCAAGGCAACAAACATCTGTGTGTTATGCTAGACCATTTCACCAGATATTGTGAGTTAGTTCCTATTGCAGATAAGACTGCCGAGACAGTAGCTAAAGCGTTTAAAGAACGCATTATCTGCAGGCATACCACCCCGAAGTCCCTAGTAACAGATAATGGAGGTGAATTCTGTAATGAGATTCTTGAAAATTTGTGTACCTTGTACAAGATCTCTAAATCCACCATTGTTCCTCATCATCCTGCCAGCAATGGGTTAGCGGAACGAACCAATAAGAAAGTACTTGATGTCTTGAGAGCCACTATCAATCCCAACAGTGAAACTTGGGATGAAGTTATACCTGATGTGCAGTGTGCTATAAATTCTGCTTACAATGTTTCTATAGGTGACACTCCACATTATGCATTGTACGGTGTAGATAAACGTTTGCCTTATGAGTTGTTATATTCTAATCCGAAACCAAATTACAACCCTGATGATTTCATAGCAACTCGTACCAGCTTAGCTCAAAGTGTTTTTAGAAGAATCCGTGAAACACTTCATAAATCAACAGCAGAATTTACAAGAGTCGCAAACACTCGAGCAAAGCCATCCAAAATCAAAGTAGGTTCGATAGTTATGCTGACTAACTTTAACAAAACGTCTGCAATGCCAAAGCTTGATCAAAAGTTTGTTGGTCCTTATCGAGTAGTTGAACATATCACTGGTAATAATTATAAGGTTAGAGAAATTAGTACTGGTCAGTATAAAGAATCGCATTTAGATCATATGAAGTTAGTATGTGATGATAATGATGTTCCAACCCAGTCTAATGTGACAGACTCTGACAATCCTCCTGATCCTGTACTCTCTTCCTCTGATACTCAGTCAGACGATCAACCTGAATGTCGTTATTCCCTACGTACACGACAGGTGTTGAGAAATCCTCAAGTATCATTTGTAACTTCCAATTCAGATTTGCCTCAAATACAGCATGAGTTAGCCAATGCAACAGAGTTTGATCCTCCCAGAGATGACACCCATTCTGCATATGTCAATCTTACCCTAGCAGAGTTGGGGTTAAATGTAAATAACCTGTATAGATGAATAATTACAGTATCAACTTATCAGTATTCAAGAATTTTTTTTTTTGTGTTCACGTTCTCTCCGAATTCTGAGAGTTAACAGTCTAGATTTGAGTGCACCGAATCTGCCTTTCTGTTAAACACTCTTTCTTTGTATATATTCCTTCCTCAGAATTCGTAGATCACATGAATACAGATCGATCGATCAAATTTTTTTTATCGAACCCCACAAGATAACAGCACTGGTTTATGGTCCTTGTTATGTTGAGTGATGATGACACAGCACTGGTTTATGTTCCTTGTTATGTTGACTGATGAGGACACAGCACTGGTTTATGTTCCTTGTTATGTTGAGTGATGATGACATTGCACTGGTTTATGTTCCTTGTAATGTTGAGTGATGATGACACTGTACTGGATAAATAACAAAAAAGGCACAATACCGTGACTGGAACGATACACAGTGTGACTTTGTCAATGGTCCAAGTCGGACCGAAACGTCGTCGTAAGCTTCTCTCCTTTATGTGCGGGTTATTTGTGTACACTGTACTGGTTTACGTTCCTTGTTATATTGAGTGGTGATGACAGAACACTGGTTTATGTTCCTTGTTATGTTGTGTGATGATGACACAGCACTGGTTTATGTTAATTGTTATGTTGAGTGATGATGACACAGCACTGGTTTATCTTCCTTGTTATGTTTAGGGATGATGACACAACACTGGTTTATGTTCCTTGTTATTTTGAGTGATGATGACAGAGGACTGGCTTATGTTCCTTGTTTTGTTGAATGATGATGACACAGGAATGGTTTATGTTCCTTGTTATGTTGAGCGATGATGACACAGCACTGGTTTATGTTAATTGTTATTTTGAGTGATGATGACACAGCACTGGTTTATGTTCCTTGTTATGTTGAGTGATGATGACACAACACTGGTTTATGTTCCTTGTTATGTTGAGTGATGATGACACAACACTGGTTTATGTTCCTTGTTATGTTGAGTGATGATGACACAACACTGGTTTATGTTCCTTGTTATGTTGAGTGATGATGACACAACACTGGTTTATGTTCCTTGTTATGTTGAGTGATGATGACACAACACTGGTTTATGTTCCTTGTTATGTTGAGCAATGATGACACAAGATTGGTTTAGGTTCACTGTTATGTTGAGTGATGATGACACAGCACTGGTTTATGTTCCTTGTTATGTTGAGTGATGATGACACAGCACTGGTTTATGTTCCTTGTTATGTTGAGCAATGATGACACAAGATTGGTTTAGGTTCACTGTTATGTTGAGTGAGGATGACACAGCACTGGTTTATGTTATTTATTATCTTGAGTGATGATTATACAGGGTTTGTTTATGTTATTTATTATATTTAGTGATGATGACGCAGGGCTAGTTTATGTTGTTTAGTATGCTAAGTGGTGATGACAGAGGACTGGTTTATGTTATTTAGGATATTGATTGATGATGACACAGGACTGGTTTATGTTACTTAGTATGTAGAGTGATGATTACACAGTACTGGTTTATATCCTTTAGTATGTTGAGTGATGATTATGCAGGACTGGTTTATGTTCCTTGTTATGTTGAGTAATGAAGACACTGGACTGGTTTATGTTCCTTGCTATGTTGAAAGATAATGACACAGGACTGGTTTATGTTCCTTGTCATGATGAGTGATGATGACACTGGACTGGTTTATATTCCTTGTTAGGTTGAGTTATGATGACACAGGACTGGGTTATGTTCCTTTCCATGTAGAGTGATGATGACACAAGACTGATTTATGTTCCTAGTAATGTTAAGTGATGATGACACAGGACTGGTTTATTGTCCTTGTCATTTTGAGTGATGATGACACAGAACTGATTTATGTTATTCAGTATGTTGAGTGATGACGACTCCAGACTGGTTTATGTTATTTAGTATGTTGAGTGATGAAGATGCATGACTGGTTTATGTTTTTTTGGTATATTGAGCGATGATGACTCAGGACTGGTTTGTTATTTAGTATGTTGAGAGATGATGACACAGGACTGGTTTATGTTATTTAGTATGTTGAGTGATGATGAGTCAGTACTGGTTTATGTTATTTAGTATGTTGAGTGATGATAACATAGCACTGGTTTATGTTCCTTGTTATGTTGAGTGATGATGACACAGCACTTTTTTATGTTCCTTGTTATGTTGAGTGATGAGGACACAGCACTGGTTTATGTTCCTTGTTATGTTGAGTGATGATGACTTAGCACTGGTTTATGTTCCTTGTAAAGTTGAGTGATGATGATACTGTACTGGTTTACGTTCCTTGTTATATTGAAAGGTGATGAGAGAGCACTGGTTTATGTTCCTTGTTATGTTGAGTGATGATGACACAGCACAGGTTTATGTTAATTGTTATGTTGAGTGATGATGACACAGCACTGGTTTATCTTCCTTCTTATGTTGAGTGATGATGACACAGCACTGGTTTTTGTTCCTTGTTATGTTGAGTGATGATGACACAGCACTGGTTTATGTTCCTTGTTATGTTGAGTGATGATGACACAGGACTGGTTTATATTCCTTGTTATGTTGAGTGATGATGACACAGCACTGGTTTATTTTCCTTGTTATGTTGAGTGATGATGACACAGCACTGGTTTATGTTCCTTGTTATGTTGAGTGATGATTACACAGCACTGGTTTATGTTCCTTGTTATCTTGAGTGATGATTACACGGTACTGGTTTATGTTCCTTGTTATGTTGAGTGATGATGACACAGCACTGGTTTATGTTAATTGTTATGTTGAGTGATGATGACACAGCACTGGTTTATGTTCCTTGTTATGTTGAGTGATGATGACACAGCACTGGTTTATGTTCCTTGTTATGTTGAGTGATGAGGACACAGCACTGGTTTATGTTCCTTGTTATGTTGAGTGATGATGACTTAGCACTGGTTAATGTTCCTTGTAATGTTGAGTGATGATGACACTGTACTGGTTTACATTCCTAGTTATATTGAGTGGTGATGAGAGAGCACTGGTTTATGTTCCTTGTTATGTTGAGTGATGATGACACAGCACAGGTTTATGTAATTGTTATGTTGAGTGATGATGACACAGCACTGGTTTATGTTCCTTGTTATGTTGAGTGATGATGACACAGCATTGGTTTATGTTCCTTGTTATCTTGAGTGATGATTACACGGTACTGGTTTATGTTCCTTGTTATGTTGAGTGATGATGACACAGCAATGGATTATTTTCCTTGTTATGTTGAGTGATGATGACACAGCACTGGTTTATGTTCCTTGTTATGTTGAGTGATGATGACATAGCATTGGTTTATGTTCCTTGTTATCTTGAGTGATGATTACACGGTACTGGTTTATGTTCCTTGTTATGTTGAGTGATGATGACACAAGACTGGTTTATGTTCCTTGTTATGTTGAGTGATGATGACACAGCACAGGTTTATGTTCCTTGTTATGTTGATTGATGATGACACAGCACTGGTTTATGTTGCTTGTTATGTTGAGTGATGATGACACAGCACTGGTTTATGTTCCTTGTTATGTTGAGTGATGATAACACAGCACTGGTTTATGTTCCTTGTTATGTTGAGTGATGATGACACAGCACTGGTTTATGTTCCTTGTTATGTTGATTGATGATGACACAGCACTGGTTTATGTTGCTTGTTATGTTGAGTGATGATGACACATAACTGGTTTATGTTCCTTGTTATGTTGGGTGATGATTGCTCAGAACTGGTTTATGTTCATTGTTATGTTGAGTGATGAAGACACAGCATAGGTTTATGTTCCTTGTTATGTTGATTGATGATGACACAGCACTGGTTTATGTTCCTTGTTATGTTGAGTGATGATGACACAGGACTGGTTTATGTTCCTTGTTATGTTGAGTGATGATAACACAGCACTGGTTTATGTTCCTTGTTATGTTGAGTGATGATGACACAACACAGGTTTATGTTCCTTGTTATGTTGAGTGATGATGACACAGCACTGGTTTATGTTATTTAGTATGTTGAATTATGATTACAAACTGTTGGTTTATGTTATTTATTATGTTGAGTGATGATGACACGACTGTTTTATGTTATTTAGTATGTTAAGTGATGTTGACACAGGACTGGTTTATGTTATTTAGTATGCAGAGTGATGATTGCACAGGACTGGTTTGCGCTATTTAGCATCTTGAGTGATGATTACACATTACTGGTTTATGTTATTTAGAATGTTGAGTGATTGCACATTACCGGTTTATGTTATTTAGTATGTTGAGTGATGATTACACAGGGCTGGTTTATGTTTCTTGGTAGATTTAGTAATGATTACACAGGACTGGTTTATGTTCATTGGTATGTTGAGTGTTGATGATGCAGGACTGGTTTATGTTCCTTGGTATGTTGAGTGATGATGACACATGACTGGTTTATGTTATTTAGAATGTGGAGTGATGATTACAGAGGACTGGCTTATGTTATTTAATATGTTGATTGGTGGTGACACTGTACTGGTTTATGTTCCTTGTTATGTTGAGTGATGATGACACAGGACTGGTTTATGTTCTTTGTTAAGTTGAGTGAAGATGACGGAGAACTTGTTTATGTTCCTTGTCATGTTGAGTGATGATGACACCGGACTGGTTTATATTCCTTGTTACGTTGCGTATTGATGACTCAGATCTTGTTTGTGTTCCTTGTTATGTTGAGTGATGAAGAGACTGGACTGGTTTATGTACCTTGTCATGTTGAGTGATGATGTCTCCTGACTGGTTTATATTCTTGTTATGTTGAGTAATGATGACACAGAACTGGTTTATGTTCCTTGTTATGTTGAGTGATGATGACACTGGACTGGTTTATGTTCCTTGTTTTGTTAAGTAATGATGACACAGAACTGGTTTATGTTCCTTTTTATGTTGAGTGATGATGACAGAGGACTGGTTTATATTCCTTGTTAAGTTGAGTGATGTTGACACAGCACTGGTTTATATTCCTTTTTATGTTGAGTGATGATGACACAGGACTGGTTTATGTTCCTTTCCATGTTGAGTGATGATGACACAGGACTGGTTTATGATATTTAGTATGTTGAGTGATGATGACTCAGGACTGGTTTATGTTATTTAGTATGTTGAGTGATGATAACTCAGGACTGGTTTATGTTATTTAGTATGTTGACTGATGATTACACAGGACTTGTTTATGTTGTTTAGTATGTTGAGTGATGATGACACAGGACTGGTATATGTTCCTTTGTATGTTGAGTGACGAAAACACATGACGGGTTTATGTTATTTATTATGTTAATTGATGATTACACAGGACTGGTTTATGTTCCTTGGTAGGTTTAGTGATTACGGCACAGGACTGGTTTATGTCCACTGGTATGTTGAGTTGAGTGATGATTACACAGGACTGGTTTATATTACTTGGTAGGTTGAGTGATGATGACACATTACTGGTTTATGTTCCTTGTTATTATTAGTGATGAAGACACAAGACTTGTTTATGTCAATTCGTATGCTGACTGATGATGACACAGGACTGGTTTATGTCCATTGGTATGTTGAGTGATGTTGACACAGGACTGGTTTATGATCTTGTCATGTTGAGTGATGACACCGGACTGGTTTATATTCCTTGTTATGTTGAGTGATGATGACACGCGACTGGTTTATCTTCCTTGTCATGTTGAGTGATGATGACACAGTACAGGTTTATGCTATTTAGTATGTTGAGTGATGATGACTCAGGACTGGTTTATGTTATTTAGTATGTTGAGTGATGATTACACAGGACTGGTTTATGTTGTTTAGTATGTTGAGTGATGACACAGGACTGTTTTATATTATTTAGTTTGTTGAGTGATGATGACTCAGGACTGGTTTATGTTATTTTGTATGTTGAGTGATGATGACTCAGGACTGGTTTATGTTATTTAGCATGTTGAGTGATGATGACACAGGACTTGTTTATGTTATTTAGTATGTTGACTGATGATGACACAGCACTGGTTTATTTTCCTTGGTAGGTTGAGTGATGATGACTCAGGACTGGTTTATCTTATTAAGTATGTTGAGTGATGAAAACACACAACTTGTTTATGTTCCTAGGTATGTTGAGTAATGATGACACAGGACTGGTTTATGTTCCAGGGTGTGTTGAGTGATCATGACACAGGACTGGTTTATGTTCCTTTGTATGTTAAGTAATGATGAAACAGGACTGGTTTATGTTCCTTGGTATGTTGAATGATGATGACACAGGACAGGTTTATGTTCCTTCGTATGCTAAGTAATATCACAAGAATAATTTATGTTCCTTATTATGCTGAGTGATGATGACACTGGTCTGGTTTGCGTTCCTTTGTATACTAAGTGATGACACAAGAATATTTTATGTTCCTTGGTATGCTGAGTGATGATGACACTGAACTTGTTTACGTTCCTCTGTATGCTAAGTGATGAATCAAGAATGGTTTATATTCCTTTGTATTCTGAGTGATGATGACACTTGACTGGTTCATGTTCCTTGGTATGATAAGTGATTACACTTGACTAGTTTATGTTCCTTTGTATGCTGAGTGATGGGACTGGACTGGTTTATGGTCTGTGATATGCTAAGTGATGATTCAGGACTGGTTAATGTTCCTTGGTATGCTAAGTTATGACAATGGACTGGTCCATTTTCCATGGTATGCTGAGTGATGACACAGGACTGGTTTATTTTACTTGGTATGCTGAGTGATGATGACACTGGACTGGTTTATGTTCCTTTGTGTACTAATTGACGACACTGGACTGGTTAATGTTCCTTGGTATGCTAAGCGATGACACAGGACTGGTTTACGCTCTTTGGTATGCTAAGTGATGAAACTGAACTTGTTTATATTCCTTGGTATGCTGAGTGATGACACAGGACTGGTTTATGTTCCTTAGTATACAGAGTGATGACACAGGACTGGGTTATGTTCCTTGTTATGCTGAGTGATGATGACACTTTACTGGTTTTTGTTCCTTGGTATGCTAAGTGATGACATGGGAATGGTTTATGTTCCTTGGTATGATAGGTGATGACACAGGACTGGTTTATGTTCCTTCGTATGCTGAGTGATGATGACACTGTACTGGTATATGTTCCATTGCATGCTAAGAGATGACACAAGAATGGATTATGTTCCTTTGCATGCTGAGTGATGATGACACTTGACGGGTTCATGTTCCGTGGAATGCTATGTTATGACTCAGGACTGGTTAATGTTCCTTGGTATGCTAAGTGATGACACTGGACTGGTCTATTTTCCATGGTATGCTGAGTGATGACACAGAACTGGTTTATTTTCCTTGGTATGCTGAGTGATGTCATTAGGCTGATTTATGTTCCTAGGTGTGCTAAGTGATGACACAGGACTGGTTTATGTTCCCTGGTATGCTGAGTGATGATGACACTGGACTGGTTTATGTTCCTTGGTATGCTAAGTGATGACACTGTACTGGTTTATGTTCCTTGCTATGCTAAGCGATGACACAGGACTGGTTTACGCCCCTTGGTATGCTAAGTGATGACACTGGACTTGTTTATATTCCTTTGTATGCTAAGTGATGACACTGTACTGGTTTATGTTCCTTGCTATGCTAAGCGATGACACAGGACTGGTTTATGTTCCTTGGTATGCTAAGTGATGACACTGGACTAGCTTATGTTCCTTGGTATGCTAAGCGATGACACAGGACTGGTTTACGCTCCTTGGTATGCTAAGTGATGACACTGGACAGGATTATGTTCCTTGGTATGCAAAGTGATGACACTGGACTTGTTTATATTCCTTTGTATGCTGAGTGATGACACAGGACTGGTTTATGTTCCTTGGTATGGTGATTGATGATGACACTTTCCTGGTTTGTGTTCCTTGGTATGCTAAGTGATGACATAGGACTGGTTTATGTTCCTTCGTATACTAAGTGATGACACAGGCCTGGTTTATGTTACTTCGTATTCTGAGTGATGATGACATAGCACTGGTTTATGTTCCTTTGTATGCTATGTGATGACACAAGACTGGTTTATGTTGCTTGGTATCCTAAGTGATGACACAAGAAAAGTTTATGTTCCTTGGTAAGCTGAGTAATGATGACACTGGACTGGTTTATTTTCCTTGGTATGCTAAGTGATGACACAGGGCTGGTTTATGTTCGATGGTATGCTGAGTGATGACGAAACTGGACTGGTTTATGTTCCTTGATATGCTAAGCGATGACACAAGAACGATTTATGTTCCTTTGTATGCTGAGTGATGATAACACTGGACTGGTTTATGTTCCTTGGTATGCTGAGTGATGATGACACTGGAATGGTTTATGTTACTTTGTATACTAATTGATGACACAGGACTGTTTTGTGTTCCTTGGATTGCTAAGTGATGAAAAATGACTGGTTTATGTTACTTGGTAAGCTGAGTTATGATGACACTGGATTGGTTTATGTTCCTTGGCCTGCTAAGTGATGACACAGTCCTGGTTTATGTTCCTTGGTATGCTAAGTGATGACACAGGAATGGTTTATGTTCCTTGATATGCTAAGTGATGACACTTGACTGGTTTATATTCATTGGTATTCAAAGAGATGACACAGAACTGGTTTGTGTTCCTTTGTATGCTAAGTGATGACACAGGCCTGGTTCATGTTCCTTGGTATGCTGAGTGAAGATGACACTGATTTGGTTTATGTTTCTTGGTAAGGTAAGTAATGACACAGTGATGGTTTATGTTCCTTGGTATGCTGAGTGATGATAACACTGGTCTGGTTTATGTTCCATTGCATGCTGAGTGATGACACTGGAGAGCTTTATGTTCCTTGGTATGCTAAGTGATGATGACACTGGGCTGGTTTATGTTCCTTGGTATGCAATGTGATGGCAAAGGATTGGTTCATGTTCCTTGGTATGCTGACGGATGATGACACTGGACTGGTTTATGTTCCTTTGTACTTTAAGTGATGACGTAGGTCTGGTTTATGTTCCTTGGTATGCTGAGTGATCATGACACTTGACTGGTTTATGTTCCTTGGGGTAGTAAATGATGACACTGGACTGGTTTTTTGTTCCTTGGTATGCTGAGTGATGAGGACACTGGACTGGTTTATGTTCCTTGGAATGCTAAGTGATGGCACTGTATTGGTTTACATTCCTTGGTATGCTAAGTGATGACTGGACTGGTTTATGTTCCTTGGTATGCTGAGTGATGATGACGCTGGACTGGTTTATGTTCCTTGGTGTATTAAATGATGACACTGGACTGGTTTATGTTCCTTGGTATGCTGAGTGATTATGACACTGGACTGGTTTATGTTCCTTTTTATGCTGGGTGATGACACTAGACTGGTTTATGTTCCTTGGTATGCTAAGTGAAGACATTGGACTGGTTTATGTTCCTTGGTATGCTAAGTTATGACATTGGAATGGTTTATGTTCCTTGGTAATCTGGGTGAAGACACTGGACTGCTTTATGTTCCTTGGTATGCTAAGTGATGACATTGGACTGGTTTATGTTCCTTGGTATGCTGAGTGATGATGACACAGGACTGGTTTATGTTCCTTGGTATGCTGAGTCGTAACAATGGACTGGTTTATGTTCCTTGGTATGCTAAGTGATGACACGGGACTTGTTTATGTTCCTTGGTATGCAAACTGATGACACTGGACTAATTTATGTTCCTTGGTATGCTAAGTGATGACACAGGACCGGTTTATGTTCTTTGGTATGCTAAGTGATGGCGCAAGAATGGTTTATGTTCCTTCGTATGCTCAGTGATGATGACACTGGACTGGTTTATGTTCCTTCATATGCGAAGTGATGACAGAGACTGGTTTACGGTCGTTGGTATGCTGAGTGATGATGACACTGGATTGGTTTATGTTCCTTGGTATTCTAAGTGATGAGACAAGAATGGTTTATGTGTCTTGGCATGCTGAGTGATGATGCCACTGGACTGGTTTATGTTCCTTGGAATGCTCACTGATGACACTGGACGGGTTTATGTTCCTTGAAATGCTGAGTGATGACACAGGACAGGTTTATTTTCCTTCGTATGCTGAGTGATGATGACACAGATCTGGTTTATGTTCCTTGGTATGCTAAGTGATGAAACAGGACAGGTTTATGTTACTTGCTACGCTGAGTGATGATGACACGGGATTCGTTTATATTCCTTGGTATGCTAGGTGATGACACAGGACTGGTTTATGTTCCTTGGTATGCTAAGTGATCACACAGGTCTGGTTTAAGTTCGTCGGTATGCTGAGTGATGATGACCCTGAACTAGTTTATGTTCCTTGGTAAGGTAATTGATGACACAGGACTGGTTTATGTTTTTTGGTATGCTAGTTTATGACACAGGTCTGGTTTATGTTCCTTGGTATGAAAAGTGATGACACAGGCCTGGTTTATGTTCCTTGGTATGCTGAGTGATGATGACACTAAACTGGTTTATGTTTTTGGTAAGGTAAGTGATGACGCAGGACTGATTTATGTTCCTTTGTATGCTGAGTGATGATGACACTGGACTGGTTTATGTTCCTTTGTATGCTAAGTGACGACACTGGACACCTTTATGTTCCTTGGTATGCTAAGTTATGATAACACTATAGTGGTTTATGCTCCTGTCGGATGCTAAGTGATGGCACAGGATTGGTTTATGTTCCTTGGTATGCTGACTGATGATGACACTGGACTGTTTGATGTTGCTTGGTATGCTAAGTGATGACACAGGACTGGTTTGTGTTCCTTGGTATGCTGAGAGATGATGACACTGCGCTGGTTTATGTTCCTTGGAATGCTAAGTGATAACACTGTACTGGTTTATATTACTTTGTATGATAAGTGATGACACTGGACTGGTTTATGTTCCTTACCATGCTGAGTGATGTTGACACTGGACTGGTTTATGTTCCTTGGTGTGGCAAATGATGACACTGGACAGGTTTATGTTCCTTTGTATGCTGAGTAATGATGACACTGGACTGGTTTATATTCCTTGGTATGCTGGGTGATAATACTGGACGGGTTTATGTTCCTTGGTATTCTAAGTGAAGACATTGGACTGGTTTATGTTCCTTGGTATGCTAAGTTATGACATTGGAATGGTTTATGTTCCTTGGTAATCTGGGTGAAGACACTGGACTGCTTTATGTTCCTTGGTATGCTAAGTGATGACATTGGACTGGATTATGTTCCTCAGTATGTTAAGTAATGACATTGGACTGGTTTATGTTCTCTGGTATGCTGAGTGATGATGACACAGGA
>NW_027198591.1:0-42294 GCF_038502225.1 Cherax quadricarinatus | reverse complement strand
CCTTGCACTTTGTTGCCACATATTCTCCATCATCATGTGTGTGTGTATGTGTGTGTGTGGTGTGTGTGTATGTTTTTATGTGTGTGTGTGTGTGTGTGTATGTGTATGTGTGTGTGTATGTGTGTATGTGTATGTGTGTGTGTGTGTTTGTGTGGGATGTGTGTGTGTGTGTGTGTGTGTGTGTGTGTGTGTGTGTGTGTATGTGTGTGTGTGTGTGTAGTATGTGTGTGTGTGTGTGTGTGTGTGTATGTACTCACCTATTTGTACTCACCTATTTGTGGTTGCAGGGGTCGAGTCATAGCTCCTGGCCCCTGCCTCACTGATTGCTACTAAGTCCTCTCTCTCCCTGCTCCATGAGCTTTATCATACCTCCCCTTAAAACTATGTGATGATGGTTCCCTGCCTCCACTACTTCAACTTTCTAGGCTATTCCAATGGCTTGACTACTCTATGACTGAAGAAATACTTCCTACATCCTTTGATTCATCTAAGTCTTCAACTTCCAATTGTGACCTCTTGTGTCTGTGTCCCATCTCTGAACATCCTGTCTTTGCCCACCTCGTCTATTCCATGCAGTATTTTATATGTCGTTATCATGTCTCCTGACCCTTCTGGCCTCCTCCAGTGTCAGTCAGGCCTGATTTCCCTCAACCTTTCTTTGTAGGACAATCCCTGCAGCTCTGGGACTAGTCTTGTTGCAAACCTTGCACTTTCTCTAATTTCTTGACGTACTTCTTGACAGTGTGATTCCAAACTGGTGCTGCATACCCTCCAGTATGTTCCTGGCGTAAATGGTATACAGAGTCTTGAACGAATCCTTTACTGAGGTATCGGAACGCTATCCGTAGGCTTTCTGCCCGGAGCCCGTATGCTGCAGCAGTTATTCTGATTGATGTGCGCTGGAGATATGCTCGGTGTTATACTCACCTCGAGATCTTTTTCCTTGAGTGAGGTTTGTAGACTTTGGCCATCTAAACTATATTGTGTCATGGCGGTCTTCTTTGCCCCTTCCCCTTCCCAATCTTTCATGACTTTGCATTTGGCAGGGTTAAACTCAAGGAGCCTATTTGCTGACCAGGCTTCTGTAGCCTGTCCAAGCTCTCTGTAGTCCTGCCTGATCCTCATCCGATTTGATTCTTCTCATTAACTTCACATCGTCCGCAAACAAGGACACTTCTGAGTCTATCCCTTCCAAGTTAGGTGTGTCATTCATATACCAAGAACAGCACATAAGTCCCAGGACTGACCCCCTGTGGTAACCCCTCTGCTTGTCACAGGCGCCCACTTCTAACACCTCGTCACGTACCATGACCAACCTTGTTGCCTCCCTGTCAGGTATTCTCTGGATCCATTGCAGTGCCTTTCCTGTTATGTGTGCCTGATCCTCTAGCTTTGCAGTAACCTCTGTGAGGAACTGTGTCGAAGGCCTTCTGCAGACCAAAAATGCAGTCGATCCACCCCCTCTCTCTTTGTCTTACTTCTGTCACCTTGTCATAAAACTCTAGTAGGTTTGTGACACAGGATTTTCTCCCTGAAACCATGCTGGTTGTCAACTTATAGACTTGTTTTCTTTCCAGGTGCTCCAACCACTCACCTCCTGATGATCTTCTCCATGACCTTGCATACTATACAATGCTTAGTGATACAGGTCTGTAGTTTAGTGCCTCATGTGTCCATGACTACATTTGCCATCTTCCATACCTCGGGAGTTGCCCAGTTTCAAATGATGTGTTGAAGATCTTTGTTAACGGTACACACAATATCTCTGCTCCCTCTTAAGGACCCATGGAGAGATGTTGTCTGGTCCCCACCTGCCTTTGAGGTGTCAATGTTTGCAAAGCAGCTTCTCCTCCTGGTTATATGTACCTCATCCAGCACTTGCTGATTCTATCCCCTGCTCTGATTTCCTGGAGTCCTACTGGTTTCCACTGAAAATACTTCTTTAAATCTTGTGTTGAGCTTCCTGACATACCTCCTGGTCATTTCTTGTGAATTTCATCACCCTTCCTCAGTCTGATTACCTGGTCCTTGTCTGTTGTTTTCCTTCTGATGCTGACTGTATCAACAGCTTTGGGTCAGTCTGACTTTCGATGCTATGTGCATTGTATTGCCGCTGAGCCTCTTCTTATCTGTGCATATTCGTTTCTGGCCTCTTCGGCTAATCTTTTATTTTCCTGAGTTCTACTGTCAGTTCCTCTGTCAGTTCCTCCCACTGAAAATGTCTTGAAAGAAGTTCCTCAAGCCTGAGTAGTTCCCTTTCCTTTGTAGTTTGGTTTTACCACCCTCCTTGCTGCTCTCTCCACTTTGGAGCTCAACTATGTAGTCGAAGCACAGAACCACATGATCACTAGCCCCCTCCCAGGGGCCTTTCATACATAATATCCTCGACACACACACACACACACACATACACACACACACACACACACACACACACACACACACACACACACACACACACACACACACACACACGCAACACAACACACACACACACACACACATTACTTTTGCCAGACCCTCCACACATACACTCCCTCCCCACCTGACGTCTCACTCCTTCACCTGATCCCTCCCTCCCTCTTTCACCCTCCCCCTTCCCACCTCCTCCTTCCTCCTCCCTCTCCCACTCACCCACTGCTTGTTCTCCCTCCTTCCCACTCCTCCCACTACTCCCTCATATAGCCACAGTTCCTCCACAACCTCCCTCCACACTCTGACATACACAATACTAACCTAACATACAGAATTACATAGGTTTCCCCTACTCTGAGGCAATCAGATAAAGAAAATGGGCTGCCAGAGAGCAACAAGAAAACCCAAGGGACAGGAGGAGGAAACTGCAAAGGAAGATTGGGCAGCAGAGCTCACAATAAGGGAACATGAATGGGAAAAGAAACTAGAAGAACTTAGCATGAGAATGGAAGAGAGGATAGATATGGAAAGCAGGAAGGAAGGTGCAAGTCAAAGCAGCAGAGGCTAGGATAGCAGAGTTTAGAAGAGGAACTGAAAATGTGTGTGTGATGTGTATGTGTGTGTGTGTGTGTGTGTATGTGTGTGTGTATGTGTGTGTGTGTGTATGTATGTATGTATGTGTGTGTTAAGTTCTGGGATCCATTTTGTAACTTTTTTTTTTTTTTGTTTCTTTTAGATGCATATTCACCCTCTCACTCTCTCCTCTCTCTCTCTCTCAACTCTGTTTCTCTCTCTCTGCTTTCTGTTAGAATTTATATTCTTTCGCTGAAATATGAATTTACTGACGCAATAAGTGAAAATCCTGATTGTCAGGTCATTTGAAAGTCAATCGATAAAAGTTAAAAAGCTGTGATAAATATTGACTTCTCCTGGCTCTTGATCTGGAGGAATAAGTTATCCACTATTCCCTGTTTCAATCAAGCATAATTAATTGCTTACAGGCGCTTTCCTTTTGAATATAATGATGATAATAATAATAGTAATAATAATAATAATAATAATAATAATAATAATAATAATAATAATAATAATAATAATAATAATAATAATAATAATAATAATGAAATAATAATAATAATAATAATAATAATAATAATAATAATAATAATAATATAATAATAATAATAATAATGAAATAATAATAATAATTGTAATATCAATAATAAAAATAGTTCATCACTCCCTTCATTTCTTAATTCAGTATAATTCAAAATAGCATGAATATGCAACAGTGAATCACAGATCAAACTTCCTCCGGGAGATGAGTGGTGGAGAGCTCAAGACGAGAAATATGGGTGGGAAGGTTTCAAGAGAAAAAACTTATTTGGGAGGGTTTCCAACGTTTCTCACTGATGGTGCCCTCCTACCTGTGACTGAGTGACAGTGACTCACTTTCCTCTGACTGACAGATGATCCACCTTCCTTCATCTGTCTGACAGGTGATTCACTTGCCCCCTGACGGCTTAATAGATAAATCACCTACAACTGACAGGTGATCTACCTGTCTAACTAACGGACACGCGATCCACCTGCCTGTGACTGGAAGGACTGGCAGGACAAATAACAGACAAAATTGACTAGCGCGACCAGTCAACTGCCGGAGCTTCGAGAGGAAGCAACATTTCACTGCTGATTGATTGACTGCTTGTCTCTCTCTCCCCTCTCTCTCTATCTCCAGGTACACACGCGTGCAGACAAATGATCCACGCAGACCAGCAGAGTGAAGGCTCAAATTGGTTTAGAGAGGGAAGGTCAGGTGAGACACCTGGTCACTAGATATAAAATAGTAATAAACGTAGTAGTAGTAGTGGTAGTAGAAGTAGAAGTAGTAATAGTACAGTAGCAGTAGTAAGTAGCAGTAGCAGTAGCAGTAGCAGTGGTGCAGTAGGGTAGTAGCAGCAGCAGCACAGTAGTAGCAGCAGTAGTAGTAGTAGCCAGTAGTGCACAGCAGTAGTACAGTAGCAGTAGCAGCAGCAGTAGCAGCAGCAGTAGTAGCAGTAGGCAGGTGGTGGTGGCAGTGGAGCAACACAGCAGTAGCAGCAGCAGCAGCAGGCAAGCAGGCTGGCAGCAGTAGCAGGCAGCAGCAGTAGCAGTAGCAGTAGTAGCAGCAGCACAACAGCAGCAGTAGCAGCAGCAGCAGCAACAGCAACAGCAGTAGCAGCAACAGCAACAGCAGCAGCAGCAGCAGCAGTGGCAGCAGCAGCAGCAGCAGCAGCAGCAGCAGCAGTGGCAGTATGCAGCAGCAACAGCAGCAGCAGCAGCAAGCAGCAAATAGTAGCAGCAGTAGCAGCAGCACAGCAATAGTACACAAGCAGCAGCAGTAGCATAGCAGTGGTGCAGCAGCAGCAGCAGCAGAACAGCAGCAGCAGCAGCAATAGCAGCAGAGAGCAGCAGTAGGCAGCAGCAGTCAGCAACAGTAGCTGCAGCAGCAGCAGTGGCAGTGGCAGGCAGCAGCAGCAGCAGCAATAGCAGCAGCAGCAGGCAGCAGCAGCAGCAGTAGGTGGCAGCAGTGGCAGCAGTCAGTAGCAGCAGCTGCAGCAGCAGCAGCAGCAGCACAGCAGCAGCAGTAGTAGTAGTAGTAGTAGTAGTAATAGTAGTAGTAGTAGTAATAGTAGTAGTAGTAGTAGTGGTAGTAGTAGTAGTGGTAGTAGTAGTAGTAGTATTATATACCATTCTTGTACTGCTACTACTACCACCACCTCTTCCTGCCTATATATAGCCGTCCTGCTCCACTTCTGGTTAGTGTGACTTTGTAAATGGTCCAAGTCGGACCGAAACGTCGTCGTGAGCTTCTCTCTTTTATGTGCGGGTTATTTGTGTAGTAGTAGTAGTGGTACTAGTAGTAGTAGTAATAGTAATAGTAGTAGTAGTAATAGTAGTAGTAGTGGTGGTAGTAGGAGTAGTAATAGTAGTAGTAATAGTAGTAGTAGTGGTGGTAGTAGGAGTAGTAATAGTAGTAGTAGTAATAGTAGTAGTAGTAGTAGTAATAGTAGTAGTAGTAGTAGTAATAGTAGTAGTAGTTGTAGCAATAGTAGTAGTAGTAGTAGTAGCAGTAGTAGTAGTAGTAGTAGTAGCATTTGGAGTAGTAATAGAAGTTATTGCTATTGTTGTTGGTCTTGGCACTGAAGATTTGGCATGCAACATTCAACAAATGTGACATATTACTGTTGCAGAGTTTCGCCCCCATGACATCCTGGAGAGCGAAACATTGTCTCAATAAAATGTCACATTAGTTGCACCTGCGTCCTTCTACCTAACATATCGTCGGTAATTTTAAGAATATTACGATAGTGGGAATGAAAGGCTTGGTTTTCACTTCAGACAGAGACGCCCCCTGATATCACCTGGAAAAAAAATGGTTGTCAAATATGTTGTAGCCATTGCAGTGTTTTCCTCAGTGTGTTCGAGTCAAGTGGAAGATTTTCCTCCTTATGGTAGCATCAAATGACCTAAATTTTTCATTGTCAGATTTAACTCTTTCGAGTTTTTTTTTTTTTTTTTTTAAGATGGGATTTTATTGATATGTTTCATTAGGGAAACTTAACACTATGGTCAGAAAAGTCATTTGATGTTGGTTTGTTTTTGACATGAGATGATGGTCATTTGTTTTGCATAAAATAATCAAAACACTCATGAAGGTACAATTCCAAAAGTCCACTAGTCAAAGATTCTATATGGAGAGTAAAGTTAAATATATACCTGGAGATTAAAGTGAAGAATAAATTCAATTACATTACAAATAGTGAAGAATAAATTAAATTACATTGCAAATAGTGGAGAATAAATTAAATTGCATTATATATAGTGAAGAATAAAATAAATTACACTACTAATAGTGAAGAATAAATTAAATTACATTATAAATACTGAAGAATATATTAAATTTCATTACAAAAAGTGAAGAATAAATTAAATTACATTACAAATAGTGAAGAATAAATTAAATTACATTACAAATAGTAAAGAATAAATTAAATTACATTATAAATACTGAAGAATATATTAAATTTCATTACAAAGAGTGAAGAATAAATTAAATTACATTACAAATTGTGAAAAATAAATTAAATTACATTATAAGGAAAATTAAATAAAAAATGTATGTATTTATCACAGAGAAACACTTGGTTTTCCCAACCATGAAAAAAGGCATGACTCCGGGCCTCCAGCAGCAACAGCCTGGTTAACCATGCCAGCACCTGATAAGCCAGGCCCATGAGCAGGCTGCGGAGCTAGAAAGGGAAAACTCTCGAAAACCGTCAAGGCATATCAAGGGAATATCAAAGCGAATCACTTTTAAAAACTCACTCTGCCAGAGAGACGTAACAGGAAAAAAAAGAAGTAATTAAATTTCCTGGAATATTAATGATATGTGAGTCCCACCACGAGGTTAGGGCAATTAGCGAGTCAACGTTTACAGTCGTAAGGTGAAAAAAAAGGGGACGGGTGGGCAGACGGGGTCATTAATGGAACCGGTAGGCTAATCAATAGGGATATAATCGTTTCTATAATTTTACGCGAGAATAACACTTGCACTCTGTGATCGGATTTGTTGATCATTGTGACTTTTTTGTAAACAGTAACAACAGCAATAACATTAGCAACGACAACGAGGAGGACGAGAAGGAGGAGGAGGAGGAGGAGGAGGAGGAATTCGAAGAGAAATAGGAGAAAGTAGAGGAGGAACGTTCTGCTAATAAGAATGTTCACAAGACCAGACAATTGTTACTTCACCACACCTTGGACCACACCTTGGACCACACCTTGGACCACACCTTGGACCACACCTTGGGCCACACCTGGGACCGAACCTTGGACCACACCTTGGACCACATCTTGGACCACACCTTGGACCACACCTTGGACCACACCTTGGACCACACCTTGGACCACACCTGGGACCACACCTTGGACCACACCTTGGAAAACACCTTGGACCACAACTTGGACCACACCTTGGACCACATCTTGGACCACACCTTGGACCACACCTTGGACCACACCTTGGACCACACCTTGGACCACATCTTGGACCACACCTTGGACCACAACTTGGACCACACCTTGGGCCACACCTTGGACCACATCTTGGACCACACCTTGGACAACACCTTGGACCACACCTTGGACCACATCTTGGACCACACCTTGGACCACACCTTGGACCACACCTTGGGCCACACCTTGGACCACATCTTGAACCACACCTTGGACAACACCTTGGACCACACCTTGGACCACATCTTGGACCACACCTTGAACCACACCTTGGACCACACCTTGGGCCACACCTTGGACCACATCTTGGACCACACCTTGGAAAACACCTTGGACCACACCTTGGACCACATCTTGGACCACACCTTGGACCACACCTTGGACCACATCTTGGACCACATCTTGAACCACACCATGGACCACATCTTGAACCACACCTTGGACCACATCTTGGACCACACCTTGAACCACACCTTGGACCACACCTTGGACCACATCTTGGACCACACCTTGGACCACATCTTGGACCACACCTTGGACCACACCTTGGACCACACCTTGGACCACACCTTGGACCACATCTTTGACCACACCTTGGACCACATCTTGGACCACACCTTGGACCACACCTTGGACCACACCTTGGACCACACCTTGAACCACATCTTGGACCACACCTTGGACCACAACTTGGACCACACCTTGGGCCACACCTTGGACCACATCTTGGACCACACCTTGGACAACACCTTGGACCACACCTTGGACCACATCTTGGACCACACCTTGGACCACACCTTGGACCACACCTTGGGCCACACCTTGGACCACATCTTGGACCACACCTTGGACAACACCTTGGACCACACCTTGGACCACATCTTGGACCACACCTAGAACCACACCTTGGACCACACCTTGGGCCACACCTTGGCCCACATCTTGGACCACGCCTTGGACAACACCTTGGACCACACCTTGGACCACATCTTGGACCACACCTTGGACCACACCTTGGACCACATCTTGGACCACATCTTGGACCACACCTTGGACAACATCTTGGACCACACCTTGGACCACATCTTGGACCACACCTTGAACCACACCTTGGACCACACCTTGGACCACATCTTGGACCACACCTTGGACCACATCTTGGACCACACCTTGGACCACACCTTGGACCACACCTTGGACCACACCTTGGACCACATCTTGGACCACACCTTGGACCACACCTTGGACCACAAATTGGGCCACACCTTGGACCACATCTTGGACCACACCTTGGACAACACCTTGGACCACACCTTGGACCACATTTTGGACCACACCTTGGACCACACCTTGGACCACACCTTGGGCCACACCTTGGACCACATCTTGGACCACACCTTGGACAACACCTTGGACCACACCTTGGACCACATCTTGGACCACACCTTGGACCACACCTTGGACCACATCTTGGACCACATCTTGGACCACACCTTGGACCACATCTTGGACCACACCTTGGACCACATCTTGGACCACACCTTGGACCACACCTTGGACCACACCTTGGGCCACAACCTTGGACCACATCTTGGACCACACCTTGGACAACACCTTGGACCACACCTTGGACCACATCTTGGACCACACCTTGGACCACACCTTGGACCACATCTTGGACCACATCTTGGACCATACCTTGGACCACATCTTGGACCACACCTTGGACCACATCTTGGACCACACCTTGGACCACACCTTGGACCACACCTTGGACCACATCTTGGACCACACCTTGGACCACATCTTGGACCACACCTTGGACCACATCTTGGACCACACTTTGGGCCACATCTTGAACCACACCTTGGACCACACCTTGGACCACACCTTGAACCACACCTTATACCACACCTTGGACCACACCTTGAACCACACCTTATACCACATCTTGGACCACACCTTGGAACACACCTTGGACCACACCTTGGACCACACCTTGGACCACACCTTGGACCACACCCGTGACCACACCTTGGACCACACCTTGGACCACACCTTGGACCACACCTTGGACCACACCTTGGACCACACCTTGGACCACATCTTGGACCACACCTTGGACCACACCTTGGACCACACTTTAGACCACACCTTGGACCACATCTTGGACCACACCTTGGACCACACCTTGGACCACACCTTGGGCCACACCTTGGACCACATCTTGGACCACACCTTGGACAACACCTTGGACCACACCTTGGACCACATCTTGGACCACACCTTGGGCCACACCTTGGACCATATCTTGGACCACATCTTGGACCACACCTTGGACCACATCTTGGACCACACCTTGAACCACATCTTGGACCACACCTTGGACCGCACCTTGGACCACACCTTGGACCACATCTTGGACCACACCTTGGACCACATCTTGGACCACACCTTGGACCACATCTTGGACCACACTTTGGACCACATCTTGGACCACACCTTGGACCACATCTTGGACCACACCTTGGGCCACATCTTGGACCACACCTTGGACCACACCTTGGACCACACCTTGAACCACACCTTATAACACACCTTGGACCACACCTTGGACCACATCTTGGACCACACCGATGACCACACCTTGGATCACACTAGGGACCACACCTCGGATCACACCAGGGTCAACACCTTGGACCACACCAGAAACCACACAGGGAACCACACAGTGGATCACACCAGGGAAAGCGAATCTTGTCTATCACGTGAAACACGAGTTACAACTTCACTAATATAGTAAGAAAAATTGCAACATAAATGCTTAACTGAAACGTGTGGGAGAGGAGGTGATTTAGAAATGTTGATCCTGGGCTAATGTAATCACTGTTATTGTAATAACTTAAACCAATATAAAAAAAACACTAATTGCTGTTGACCCTTTCTTCAGCAGTAGTGTTACCTAAGTATATAATGACACAGTCCTGTTTCTTCAGTAGGAAGTGTTACCTCAGTATATGATGTCACAGTCCTGTTTCTTCAGTAGGAAGTGTTACCTCAGTATATGATGACACAGTCCTGTTTCTTCAGTAGGAAGTGTTACCTCAGCACATGATGACACAGTCCTGTTTCTTCAGTAGGAAGTGTTACCTCAGCACATGATGACACAGTCCTGTTTCTTCAGTAGGAAGTGTTACCTCAGCACATGATGACACAGTCCTGTATCTTCAGTAGGAAGTGTTACCTCAGCACATGATGACACAGTCCTGTTTCTTCAGTAGGAAGTGTTACCTCAGCATATGATGACAGGCCTGTTTCTTCAGTAGGAAGTGTTACCTCAGCATATGATGACACAGTCCTGTATCTTCAGTAGGAAGTGTTACCTCAGCACATGATGACACAGTCCTGTTTCTTCAGTAGGAAGTGTTAACTCAGCACATGATGACACAGTCCTGTATCTTCAGTAGGAAGTGTTACCTCAGCACATGATGACACAGTCCTGTTTCTTCAGTAGGAAGTGTTAACTCAGCACATGATGACACAGTCCTGTTTCTTCAGTAGGAAGTGTTACCTCAGCACATGATGACACAGTCCTGTTTCTTCAGTAGGAAGTGTTAACTCAGCACATGATGACACAGTCCTGTTTCTTCAGTAGGAAGTGTTACCTCAGCATATGATGACACAGTCCTTTATCTTCAGTAGGAAGTGTTACCTCAGCATATGATGACACAGTCCTGTTTCTTCAGTAGGAAGTGTTAACTCAGCACATGATGACACAGTCCTGTTTCTTCAGTAGGAAGTGTTACCTCAGTACATGATGACACAGTCCTTTATCTTCAGTAGGAAGTGTTACCTCAGCACATGATGACACAGTCCTGTATCTTCAGTAGGAAGTGTTACCTCAGCATATGATGACACAATCCTCTTTCTTCAGTAGGAAGTGTTACCTCAGCACATGATGACACAGTCCTGTTTCTTCAGTAGGAAGTGTTACCTCAGCACATGATGCCACAGTCCTGTTTCTTCAGTAGGAAGTGTTACCTCAGCACATGATGACACAGTCCTGTTTCATCAGCAGGAGTGTTACCTCAGCATATGATGACACAGTCCTGTTTCTTCAGTAGGAAGTGTTACCTCAGCACATGATGACGCAGTCCTGTTTCTTCAGTAGGAAGTGTTACCTCAGCACATGATGACACAGTCCTGTTTCTTCAGTAGGAAGTGTTACCTCAGCATATGATGACACAGTCCTGTTTCTTCAGTAGGAAGTGTTACCTCAGCACATGATGACGCAGTCCTGTTTCTTCAGTAGGAAGTGTTACCTCAGCACATGATGACACAGTCCTGTTTCTTCAGTAGGAAGTGTTACCTCAGCATATGATGACACAGTCCTGTTTCTTCAGTAGGAAGTGTTACCTCAGCACATGATGACGCAGTCCTGTTTCTTCAGTAGGAAGTGTTACCTCAGCACATGATGACACAGTCCTGTTTCTTCAGTAGGAAGTGTTACCTCAGCATATGATGACACAGTCCTGTTTCTTCAGTAGGAAGTGTTACCTCAGCATATGATGACACAGTCCTGTTTCTTCAGTAGGAAGTGTTACCTCAGCATATGATGACACAGTCCTGTTTCTTCAGTAGGAAGTGTTACCTCAGCACATGATGACACAGTCCTGTTTCATCAGCAGGAGTGTTACCTCAGCATATGATGACACAGTCCTGTTTCTTCAGTAGGAAGTGTTACCTCAGCACATGATGACGCAGTCCTGTTTCTTCAGTAGGAAGTGTTACCTCAGCACATGATGACACAGTCCTGTTTCTTCAGTAGGAAGTGTTACCTCAGCATATGATGACACAGTCCTGTTTCTTCAGTAGGAAGTGTTACCTCAGCACATGATGACACAGTCCTGTTTCATCAGCAGGAGTGTTACCTCAGCACATGATGACACATCCTGTTTCATCAGCAGGAGTGTTACCTCAGCACATGATGACACAGTCCTGTTTCTTCAGTAGGAAGTGTTACCTCAGCACATGATGACACATCCTGTTTCATCAGCAGGAGTGTTACCTCAGCACATGATGACACATCCTGTTTCATCAGTGGGAATTATTACCTCAGCACATGATGACACAGTCCTGGTTCTTCAGTAGGAAGTGTTACCTCAGCATATGATGACACAGTCCTGTTTCTTCAGTAGGAAGTGTTACCTCAGCACATGATGACACAGTCCTGTTTCTTCAGCAGGAGTGTTACCTCAGCACATGATGACACAGTCCTGTTTCTTCAGCAGGAGTGTTACCTCAGCACATGATGACACAGTCCTGTTTCTTCAGCAGGAGTGTTACCTCAGCACATGATGACACAGTCCTGTTTCTTCAGCAGGAGTGTTACCTCAGCACATGATGACACATCCTGTTTCAGCAGTGGGAAGTATTACCTCAGCACATGATGACACAGTCCTGGTTCTTCAGTAGGAAGTGTTACCTCAGCACATGATGACACATTCCTGTTTCATCAGCAAGAGTGTTACCTCAGCACATGATGACACAGTCCTGTTTCTTCAGTAGGAAGTGTTACCTCAGCACATGATGACACAATCCTGTTTCTTCAGCAGGAGTGTTACCTCAGCACATGATGACACAGTCCTGTTTCTTCAGTGGGAAGTATTACCTCAGTACATGGTGACACAATATTGTTTCTTCGGTGGGAAGTGTTACCTCAGTGCATGATGATACTTACTGGTGTAGAAAAACAGATTTTAAGTTCTATTGGGTTATAATTTTAGAAATCAGCTGTGCAGCTAAGAGGGGATCCACTCCTATAATTTATGATAGTATCAGATGATCCTCCTCATTTCCATTCCATGCCTAGGAGAAGGTTAATTGGCATATATATGCATCAGAAGACTGCAAACGTGTGATGCAGTCTGTGGCCATGGAGGCCACTAACCTCAAAAAAGGAAAAGGAATATGGGAGAACGCAACACCAGGTGAATCACAAGAGGTACTCATTAGCAGCGTATGTGTCAGACATGCGCAATAAAGGCATTCAGATACCTTAGCAAAAAGGAGTTCAGAACCTTATATACGACGTCCATCATACATGTGATACAAAGATATTTATGTACTGTTCAGGACATTTATTAAAAAAAATCTATTTTCGAGGTGTGTCTTCTCCCGTTCTTCAGTCCATAAAGATTGAAAAGTCGCTTGTGGCGAAAGTTTCCCATTAATAAATATTCAGAATTGTACACAAATGTCTGCTTCTACCTCATGTTAACATCAACATGGAGTAGAAATCACAGAAATCACAGAATACGAGTGACTGGTGGAGCTTAAGACGCAACTGAGCAACAGAAATGTTACAAAATAATTTACCTTCTGGCTGGTTATGAGAAACCTTCTACATGAGGAAGCGATAAGATTCAATTCCGTACACACAGTATTTTAAATATTATATGGCCTTTAACCTTTGCTTTGATCTTAATATTCGCCTTGCAACCACATATATTTTCGAGTAATTTATACATGTGAAGTTAGACTTGCATCTTAGCCAGGGCATCCACTTCGTCACACTCAACAGTGTTGATATTCGTCTTAAATATGTTGATCAAATATGCATGCAATATTCCAGAATAGGGCGCAGTAACGACTTATATATAGAGAGAACCACTTTTTCTGATGGAAAATCGAAGGTTTACCAGTAAAGTTTGCATTTATTTACTGTCTCAGTACACGGGCCATTTGACTTCAAATTATTTGTCTCTGTTACGCCAAGGTCCCTTTTTGAATTTGCTTTTTTACATATGTATAGCGAAAAGAGAAGGGAATATACATAAAGAGACATGTCTATCTTAATCTCGTGGAGTATATATGTTATGCTTTAAATTCAATAAGATAATAAATATGCATTTAAAAAATAATTTATGTCTCGCTGAACTTATTGTTATTTTCAATTTCATTATTCAATGACCCTAACAGAAGTTTCCGAAATTCGTTTAAAAAATGCTAAAATCGGGAGAATTAGCATCAAAGAATCTGTAAAGAAGAGGAATGATCCGAGAAGGGAAAGAGATGTGGAGAGTATGATTGATGAACGATAGTATGGAGAGGAAGATACATGAGAGAGAGCTTGACAGCTGGCCAGGATTAGTATGCAGTGAAGTGTTCAGCTGTTGGAAAGAGGCGATGAAATATGTTGAAGAAGAGACAAGGAAACCTTCACAGGGTCGAGATATATTGTGGCCGCAGCAGCCACAAAGATGGGGAGTATCACGGACAAACATGACGTACGATTAATCTCTTCAACTAATAAAAGCTAAATTACCCTTTCTCTTCTAACATATATATATGTTGCCGAATATGTAAAACTGGTTAATTAGCAAGAACTCATTTAAAATTAAATCCTTTCTGAAATTTTCTCTTATACGTTTAAAGATATATTTTTTTCATTAATGATAATGTAAAAATTTTTAATTTTGCAACAAAAGAATCTTAGAAAACTTACCTAACTTTATTATAACAAGTGCAATTTATTTTAACCTAACCCAACTAAATATATTTTAGATTTGTTTACAATAATTTAATACTAAACAAACGCAGTGAAATATATTTTTGGCGTTAGGTTAAGAATGATTTTGGCGAAATTATTGCATACACAAATTTTCGCTTGTCCTATATGGCAAGATGAGCGTTGCTATTTAAGCCAAGATCGCAAGTTCTGCCTATTCGGCACGACATATATATATGTATATATATATGTATATATATATATATATATATATATATATATATATATATATATATATATATATATATATATATATATATATATATATAATATCATTTAAAATTATGTCCTTTCTGATATATATATATATATGTTAATGTAAAAATTTTTAATTTTGCATCTTAGAAAACTTACCTAACCTTATTATAACAAGAGCAATTTATAATATAAATATATTTTAGATTTATATAAACAAACATAGTATGTATATATATATTGCATATATATATAAGATGAACCTTGCTATTTAAGCCAAGATAGCAAGTTCTGCCTATTCGGCACGACATATATATATATATATATATATATATATATATATATATATATATATATATATATATATATATATATATATATATATATATATATATATATATATATATATATATATATATATATATATATATATATATATATATATATATAACGTCTCAAGGCCTGTCGCGTTGCCGCCAACCTTTTTCAACAGCTTGCAGTTGTGCTGCCTTAAATCACTTAGCTACAGATATAAAGAGAGAGAGAGAAAGAGAAAGAGAGGGAGAAAAATTGAGGGGAATGGAAGGCAATGAGTCGTGATGTTAAGAATGTGAGGATAACTCCAATTCCTTTGATTAAGAGTCCTTCCACCTTTCGATCAAGAGAAATAAAAAAAGTACAAGTTTTCCCACCTTTAACACAATACCTCCAGTGTTTCCTGGTTATCTCTCCCTTTCCAATGTATTTTCATCGCATTAAAAATACATTCCGGATACCTCCAGGACTCAAAAAAAAAAAAAAAATCCAAAAACCCCTTTATGAACCAGTCGTAAAAAGAAATAAATCTGTCCCCAATATGGAGACGAAGAAAATTGTGGCGTTAATTTCTTTCATCGCCAAGAGAATTTGCACTGCTGCAAAATCCTCCTACGCCTGGATTCCATTTTAGTATCTAAACCTTTATAAAAGCCTTTACGAGTTTCCTCTGGCCGGCTTTGATGAATACTTTTCTGTTACGTATATTTTGTTTGCTGTGATGCTATTTTTTTTTTTGGGGTGGGGGGTGGGGGGGGGGGGCGGAAGGAAAGTTTTAGCCAGCGGGTGTTTATATTTCGGTACGTCGTGGTCGTCTTCTGATTGTTTATGCCAATCAATTTGGAATTATTTATGATCAGCTGTGGTATTATCATCTCAGAGTTAAAATCTAGTTATGTGGAAGTATTTATTATTATTATTTATTATTAAAGATTAGCCGGTATTCTCCCGGCCGGGGCCTTTTCCAAGTGGTGGCCCGGCCTTGGCTCCCTCTTTAGGGAGTGTCTGAGACCTAAGTCTTCCATGGGAGGAGGCACAAGTACCTCCTCATCTTTGGGACTGTCCCCCAGGCCTAGACACTAGCTAGGCCTCTCTGGTCTGCCATCCCCGCCACAAGGGGGAATATGGGAATGACAGTCTTATGAGCTAAAGGCTCGGGCTCAGGCACCTACCCTACCCTAGAAAGGCTGGGCATGGTGTCGATGATGTGGAAGTATTATTATTTATTATTAAAGATTAGCCGGTATTCTCCCGGCCCGGGCCTTTTCCAAGTGGTGGCCCGGCCTTGGCTCCCTCTAGGGAGTGTCTGAGACCTAAGTCTTCCATGGGAGGAGGCACAAGTACCTCCTCAACTTTGGGACCAACTGTCCCCAGGCCTAGCCACAAGCTTGGCCTCTCTGGTCTGCCATCCCCGCCCCAAGGGGGCTAATGGAAATGACAGTCCTGTGAGCTAAAGGCTCGGGCTCAGGCACCTACCCTACCCTAGAAGAGTTAGGCATGGTATCGATGATGTGGAAGTAGTGTGAACTTTATGTTAATAGAAATCATCTCAGAGTTAAAATCTGGATATATGGAAGGAGTGTTAACATTATGTTAATGACAATTATCTCAGAGTTAAAATCCACCCATAGGGAAGAATGTTATCCTTAGTAAAGTTACTTAAAGAGCTAAACCGTGAGAGGAAATATTCTCCAACTGTTTTTTGGGGGTGTTCGGGAAGGGGAAAAGAATAGGGGGAGGGGGGTAAGGGAGAGTCACAAAATCCAGGTTTGTTTTTTACTTCTCTTTTACGCAATTCCAAACGGCCTCTCCGGCTAAATTCAATTTCCTTTTCCAGCATCAGCAAAAGCGACCCCTCACCTCCCTCACCCCCTCATTTATGAAGGCCAAGACTGGAAGGGGGGCGAATAAAAAGAGGGTCAGCTGAGAGGTGACTGGTGCTCACCAAAGTTCACTTCCATACTATAATTTATTATCAATTTCTCTGTTATACTTTCTCTGTAAATCTCTTTGTTATATCATTTGGCAGTGTCCTTTCAAACTACGGAGGGGGTGGTGATTGAACCCGTGGCAAGTGTGTTCTAAAACTCACAGGTCAGTACTAGGACTCACTTGCCATGGGGTTCGAATTTATCTGCTATTGTGTTTTTAGGATTTCCTGAGCTGTAGCCTATTTTTGCTATATCCTTTTGTCGCAGCCATGCATCATATTCTTCTAACATTATTGGGCTGTCCATTATTAAGTAAATATTTGGTTCCGAATTGCGTTCTTGTTCTACACGAAACTTTTAATGGAGCAATGTTTGGCTCTGTGTAGAGCTTCATCAGGTCATGGACGAAGTAATGTCCTGAAGCAAGGTAGCTCTTCAACGTGTGTCTTTCTTCACAGAGTAATTATTTAGTGAAACTTACTGACAGACGTTGTAAAGTCTCTACAGTATATGCCAGATCTTGGTAAAGTGTCTGCCAAGAGTTTGTATATATTGTAAAGTACCTGCCAAGAGATTATATACCAACGGTGGGCAAATTGCGGCTCGCGATGCTACTCTGTGTGGCTCGCGATGCTACTCTGTGTGGCTCACGATGCTACTCTGTGTGGCTCACGATGCTACTCTGTGTGGCTCACGATGCTACTCTGTGTGGCTCACGATGCTACTCTGTGTGGCTCACGATGGTACTCTGTGTGGCTCACGATGCTACTCTGTGTGGCTCACGATGCTACTCTGTGTGGCTCACGATGCTACTCTGTGTGGCTCACGATGCTACTCTGTGTGGCTCACGATGCTACTCTGTGTGGCTCACGATGCTACTCTGTGTGGCTCACGATGCTACTCTGTGAGGCTCACGATGCTACTCTGTGAGGCTCACGATGCTACTCTGTGCGGCTCACGATGCTACTCTGTGAGGCTCACGATGCTACTCTGTGTGGCTCACGATGCTACTCTGTGTGGCTCACGATGCTACTCTGTGTGGCTCACGATGCTACTCTGTGTGGCTCACGATGGTACTCTGTGTGACTCTGTGCGGCTCACGATGCTACTCTGTGAGGCTCAAGATGCTACTCTGTGTGGCTCACGATGCTACTCTGTGTGGCTCACGATGCTACTCTGTGTGGCTCACGATGCTACTCTGTGTGGCTCACGATGCTACTCTGTGAGGCTCACGATGCTACTCTGTGTGGCTCACGATGCTACTCTGTGTGGCTCACGATGCTACTCTGTGTGGCTCACGATGCTACTCTGTGTGGCTCACGATGCTACTCTGTGTGGCTCACGATGCTACTCTGTGTGGCTCACGATGCTACTCTGTGTGGCTCACGATGGTACTCTGTGTGGCTCACGATGCTACTCTGTGTGGCTCACGATGCTACTCTGTGTGGCTCACGATGCTACTCTGTGTGGCTCACGATGCTACTCTGTGTGGCTCACGATGCTACTCTGTGTGGCTCACGATGCTACTCTGTGTGGCTCACGATGCTACTCTGTGTGGCTCACGATGCTACTCTGTGTGGCTCACGATGCTACTCTGTGTGGCTCACGATGCTACTCTGTGTGGCTCACGATGCTACTCTGTGTGGCTCACGATGCTACTCTGTGTGGCTCACGATGCTACTCTGTGTGGCTCACGATGCTACTCTGTGTGGCTCACGATGCTACTCTGTGTGGCTCACGATGCTACTCTGTGTGGCTCACGATGCTACTCTGTGTGGCTCACGATGCTACTCTGTGTGGCTCACGATGCTACTCTGTGTGGCTCACGATGCTACTCTGTGTGGCTCACGATGCTACTCTGTGTGGCTCACGATGCTACTCTGTGTGGCTCACGATGCTACTCTGTGTGGCTCACGATGGTACTCTGTGTGGCTCACGATGCTACTCTGTGTGGCTCACGATGGTACTCTGTGTGGCTCACGATGCTACTCTGTGTGGCTCACGATGGTACTCTGTGTGGCTCACGATGCTACTCTGTGTGGCTCACGATGCTACTCTGTGTGGCTCACGATGCTACTCTGTGTGGCTCACGATGCTACTCTGTGTGGCTCACGATGACGATGCTACTCTGTGTGGCTCACGATGCTACTCTGTGTGGCTCAGGACTTTTGAGTCACGTTTTCACTAAAATTTTGCAATAATAATCTATAGTAGTATAATAAGTACCAATTAATGGATTCTAGATTATAGGGTATTGTATTCAAGATTATAAGGCACAGGATTCAAGATTATAGGGCATAAAATTCTGGATTATAGGGTAGTGAATTGTGGATTAGAAGGATATTGATTAGTAATACCTACTAGGTATGGGAGACAATACTGAGTGTTTACAAACATCTATGCGCTGAAATGGACGTAAGACAACAAGAGACGTAATGTAAATACAAGCAAACAATGCCAGGAAGTAGGTATTATTTACCACCACCAGGTGGTATTGGTGTCACGCGCCGTGTCGTGGCACCGTACTGTACTGTACGTCATCCAAGTCACCGTACCTCACTGAAGGTTATGTGCTTCACTATACTACATCATAAGTAACGTATGTCACCATGCCTCACTGTGCGTCATCGAAATCCTGTTAGACCCGAGGTTTTTCACATCAAAGCGACCCTCCAGCCCGAGCTGGCTCAGCCGCTGGACTTCCTCTAGGCTGATCACAAAGATGTGACCGGAGTAAAGAGGGAATAAACTCAAAGTATATTCTACCTTATCTTCATTTTATTTTATTTTTCATTTTCGGAGAGGGAGTTGTAGATTTTTGTAAGTGGGTTCGCTGTGAGACTTTATTTTAATTATTTTAATGATAATTCAATATGTTTCTCACTGTTCCTACTACCTCGTTCAACTACAATAATGCATTAGAGTAGTTGAACAGAATTATTGCTAGTGAATATAATTCACACACAAGTATCACTAAAGAGAACAATTAGTATTTTGAAGCTAATTTGCATATTATTGTTCAACAAAACTGTTAGTGCTATCGAACATCTTTATATATCTACTGAGCAAAGGTCAATCCAATAAAGGCACTGGATATAGTTGACAATAAAGAAACAAAGTTAAGAACATAAGAACATAAGAACGAAGGAACACTGCAGAAGGCCTACTGGCCCATGCGAGGCAGGTCCAAGTCCCTACCGGCTTAAGCCAATGCACCCAACCTAGTCAGGTCAGGTCACATTGACTTAAGGGAGGAACACGGCAACCGACCTGTTAGCACAAGCTATCAGGTCTAACTCACACCCACCCACATCTACTCATGTATTTATCCAACCTATTTTTAAAGCTACACAACGTTCTGGCCTCTATAACGGTACTTGGGAGTTTGTTCCACTCATCCACAACTCTATTACCAAACCAGTACTTTCCTATATCCCTCCTGAATCTGAATTTTTCCAACTTAAAACCATTGCTGCGAGTCCTGTCTAGGCTAGATATTTTCAGCACACTATTTACATCCCCTTTATTTATTCCTGTCTTCCACTTATAAACCTCAATCATATCCCCCCTAATTCTACGTCTTTCTAGAGAGTGCAGTTTCAGGGCCCTTAGTCTATCCTCATAGGGAAGGTTTCTGATACATGGGATCATCTTTGTCATCCTCCTTTGTACATTTTCCAGAGAATTTATATCCATTCTGTAATACGGTGACCAAAACTGTGCAGCATAATCTAAATGAGGCCTAACCAAGGATGTATAGAGTTGAAGAACAACCTGAGGACTCCTATTATTTATGCTTCTTGATATGAAGCCAAGGATTCTATTAGCTTTATTGCGAACACTTATGCACTGTTGTCTTGGTTTCAGATTACTGCTAACCAGAACTCCTAAATCTTTTTCGCAATCCGTAATATTAAGATCTACATTATTTAGTTTATATGTGGCATGGTTATTGTCCTGTCCAACATTTAGAACTTTGCATTTGTCTATATTAAACTGCATCTGCCACTTCTCCGACCACTGCATCAGTCTATTCAAATCTTCCTGGAGTGCTCGAATGTCCTCGTCAGAATGAATTCGACGGCCTATTTTGGTGTCATCGGCAAACTTGCCGATGTCGCTCTTTATGCCCTCATCTATGTCGTTTATGTAGATTGTGAACAGCAGGGGGCCCAACACTGACCCCTGTGGAACACCGCTCGTGACGCTTCCCCACTCTGATTTCTCCCCATTTATGCAAACTCTCTGCTGCCTATTTGTCAACCATGCCTCTATCCAGGAAAAAATTTCTCCTCCTATTCCATGTGCTTTAATTTTCCTCAATAGTCTCTGATGTGGGACCCTGTCAAAAGCCTTACTGAAGTCCATATACACAATATCATATTCATTACCATGATCTACCTCCTCAAATACCTTAGTGAAAAAAGTTAATAAATTCGTAAGGCAGGAACGCCCCTTTGTAAAACCATGCTGAGATTCGTTGATTAATTTATGCTTTTCAAGGTGGCTACGAACTGCCTCGGCAATTATTGATTCCATAAATTTTCCCACTATGGAGGTTAGGCTTATTGGTCTATAGTTCGAAGCTAAGGACCTGTCACCTGTTTTGAAAATAGGTATCACATTTGCCATTTTCCACTTATCTGGCACCATGCCAGTTTGTAGTGATATGTTGAAAAGATTAGCCAAAGGTGTGCTAAGCTCCTCTTTACATTCCTTTAGAACCCTTGCATACAGTTCATCAGGGCCTGGGGATTTGTTAGGTTTTAATTTATCTATTTGCCTAAGGACCATGTCACTTGTGACCCTAATAGTGCACAGTTTATTATCGTCCTGTTCTACATAATTTATCATTACTGGAATAAAGAATCCTTTTGGGTTAGTCTTCGATTCTCTTGCAACTTTAACCTCATAATCTCTATTTGCTTTTCTAATTCCCTTTTTTATTTCTCTCTTTAACTGAATATATCGATTTCTTAATTGCCCCTCTCCTCTTTTGATTTGCCTATATATGCCTCTCTTTTGACCAATCAGATATTTTAATCTATTGTTCATCCATTTAACTCTAAATTTCCTGTCAAATTGCTCCAGTCAATCTGTCTATAGTTGAAATCTCCCATTAGCACAACATTTTCGTATGTAGATGCCTTACGAATTTCGTCCCATAGAAGTTTACTGCACTCCCTATCAAGATTTGGGGCCCTGTAAATCACACCCAAAATTAGTTTTTCTCGGCCCTCGAGAAGCTGTAACCAAACAGATTCAGTGGCTGACGCTTCTAATTTAATATCTTGTCTAACACAACAATTTAAATTGTCTCTGACATACATCGCTACTCCACCACCTTTCCTGTTGACCCTGTCAGTGTGGAATAATTTATAGCCTTGTATGTGACATTCAGAGATTCCTGTAATCACAAATGTATGCAATTCTGCGAAGATGAATCAGATCCCTGAACAAGACCTGGTACTCAGCTGTCAGCAAGCCATGAGTATTTCAAGACGTGGTATCCTGCCTGATAGTCTACGTGGAGTCTTCGGCGGGACGACGCCATGGTAGCCAGTCCAGCAGTGAATCTCAGTTGGTAAAGAATGGTTAATAGCTTGTGAATTCCCGTTTGATGGCTGGGATCAAGAGGAGGCGTGGTCCTTAGGGCCTCGTCAAGGCTCTCTTTAGGGCGGTTGCCGGAACACTGTATTACCATGGCTGACCTTAATGGCCCTCTCTGGTCCGGGGTAACAGCAGCGGGAACTTAAAGGCTCGCATCACCCTGAAGTCCCAAAGATCCGAGCCATCTTTAATACGAACTATATTCAAGATTCGAACTATACCGAGAGCTCGATTTGTCCTAGATGCTCGAACCATCCTGAAAGCTTGAACATAAGAACATAAGAAAGAAGGAACACTACAACAGGCCTACTGACCCATGCGGAGCAGGTCTATGTCCCCCCGGGTTAGACCAATAACCCCCCCCCCCGGATTAGCCCAATGACCCACCCAGTTTGATCATCTCCACTCAAGGATGGAGCACTGCACCAGACCCAGCAGCACAAGCTAGTCAGGTCCAATTCACACCCACCCACACCCACTCATGTATTTATCTAACCTATTTTTAAAACTACACAACGTTTTAGCCTGAATAACTGTACTCGGGAGTTTGTTCCACTCATCCACAACTCTATTACCAAACCAGTGCTTTCCTATATCCTTTCTGAATCTGAATTTTTCCAACTTGAAACCATTGCTGCGAGTCCTGTCTTGGCTGCAAATTTTCAGCACGCTATTTACATCCCCTTTATTTATTCCTGTTTTCCATTTATACACCTCGATCATATCCCCCTAATTCTACGCCTTTCAAGAGAGTGCAGATTCAGGGCCTTCAGTCTATCCTCATAGGGAAGATTTCTGATACATGGGATCATCTTTGTCATCCTCCTCTGTACGTTTTCCAGAGCATTTATATCCATTCTGTAATACGGTGACCAGAATTGAGCAGTATAGTCTAAATGAGGCCTACCCAAGGATATATAGAGTTGAAGAACAACCTGAGGGCTTCTATTATTTATACTTCTAGATATGAAGCCAAGAATTCTGTTAGCTTTATTGCAAACACTAATGCACTGTTGTCTTGGTTTTAAATTACTGCTAACCAGAACTTAACCATCCTTAAGGCTCCAGTTATCCTAAAGATGTGAACCATCCTCAAAGCTTGAGTTATCCTGAAGGCTCGAGTTATACTAAAAATCTGAACCATCCTTAAGGCTCGAGTTATCTTAAAGGTTTGAACCATCCTGAATGTTCGTATCATTCGGAAGGTTCGAAGTAAATCGAAGACCCAAAGTAAACAAACTCAATATAAGGAGAGATTATGACAAGTACCAGAAATCTCTCAATATTCACTATCAACACTCTTGTACCCAAGGTCTTACAATAACATACCTTCCTCATTCGTCAACAACATGTATAAGGAAATGACCAAAAGACGGATAAGAACTTAGAAGGAAGACAAGTAATAGGATAACTGAATACATTATAACACATAAAAACCACTTGGATTTATAGTGCATAAAACTATGTATGAGAAGGTTATCGCAAGTGTGTGTGGCACCATAACTCCCAGTGGGACAAGGTATTAGCACCAGTTATTCCATATAATTTTAAACCCCTCTGCAGAAATGTTTTACAATCGCCTGTCGTTAATGGGCACAGGTACGAGACATACAGTGCCTTGGGGTACAACAACGTGCTGGCTACAGTGTCTCGTTACAATATCGACAAAAGCTCCTGCTGGAGTTGGTGCAATCTGTTTAATAGTTCCTGGTGAACAGGTTTTTGAATGTTTTGCTCTCATATCATTAATTTCTTCTATATAAAGTTTCCCACAGATCTTTATAGATCCGCAGAGTATAATACAGAAGCGGGACTGTCTCAGGATTAGCGAGAAGACAGTCGAGCCTCCACTATTCCTTGCTATGAATAACCCACACAGGCTTACCGCCTCACATAAAGTAAGAAATATATGAAGATAAGAAATATAGAGTCGCTGGAGGAACGAACTATACAACAATAGCACTCCTTTCTCTTAGGCCTTAGACCTATACCGTTTATTTGTTATTTTTAACTTTAATTTGCTTTGTGTCGCACACACACACACACACACACACACACACACACACACACACACACACACACACACACACACACACTCACACACACACACACACACGCAATCGAAAAATATTTTCTGTTATTGTCGAAGGAATGAACTTAATATGCCAGTTTAATAAAACTTGCATTATCGGCTTAACTGAGAACATGCAGGTCATTTGTAATCACCCCGGAACAACAGTGTAGAAGATTACAACATTCTAGCCCTTGGAACAACATTCTAGCACTTGTGACAGCATTCTAGGCATCGTTACAACATTCTAGTTTTTGTGGCAATATTCTGGCCCTTTTAACAACATTCTAGCCCTTGTAATGACATTCTACCTTCCTAACAACATTCTACCCCTCGCGACATTCTAGCCCTTGTGGCAACATTCTAGCCTTTGTATGGTATAAACCTTGGTAATAAATACCGACAAGTTGGTTTAGAAAGACACGTAAGCAAACACTATGACATATTTATTAGAAAACGTTTCGGTCCTGGGACCTTGATCACTTCTTATGTTCTTATGACATTCCTCAGGTCACGTGCGTCACACCTCACTCTCCGCCTATATATATAATGCCTTTCTACCTCTGTATGTTAGAAGTGACCAAGGTCCCAGGACCGAAACGTTTTCTAATAAATATGTCATAGTGTTTGCTTACGTGTCTTTCTAAACCAGCCTTTGTATCAACATTCTAGCACACATGTAACCCTGAGTTGCACGTGTGTCTTGTTTACCAGCGTTTCGGTATTAAATACCCGTTATCTAATTATTCATGTGTTTCCGGTCAGTAACCAGTTAGATTATCTTATGAGAAGATCGCTGCCTCCAGCTAGGAGCGTGCTGATCAACCATCAACATCTTGTTCCGGACATGGTATATTATACCATACCATGGTCCGGACATGAAAACCATACCCCAGGCCAGGATTGAACCTGCGGTCATAGAGTCTCAAAACTCCAGCCCGTCGCGTTAGCCACTAGACCAGCTAGCCACAATAAGATTCATCCAACTAGGTATATTTCTACACCATAGGAAGGTTAGCACAGGCACCTCTGTGTCATTACGATTTCTTGAGTCATGTTGACGGCAGTGAAGGGACTTGAGCTAGAGTTCGTCACGGCCACGCTAGCTGGAGATTCGTCTGTAAAAACTTGCATTCGTGGTCACAGAGGTGCCTGTGCTAACTTTCCTATGGTGTAGAAATATACCTAGTTGGATGAATCTTATTGTGGCTAGCTGGTCTAGTGGCTAACGCGACGGTCTGGAGTTTTGAGACTCTATGACCGCGGGTTCAATCCCGGCCGGGGGTATGGTTTATTTGCAATCGTGTCATTACGATTTCTTGAGTCGATACTAGACTTGTCCTCTTCCGAGATGATACGTTTTCTGGCATGGTATCAGACACAGTAAATCGAAGACTGACGTAAATGGAAAATAAAAAGGCAAATGGGTCACAGAGACGTAAAAAGTGAAATGAACTAGACGAGGAAGTGTTAAAAGTAAACTTCACACACACAGCTGCAAAACAAGGTATGACAGGGTCCAAAAGGTCGGTGACCAATATCGCCTGTCGATTGTTATTTAAGAGGCTGGGCCATGAGCTGAGACACGACCCCAGCAAACACACCTCGGAAAGCACTTACCATAGATTGTGTTACGGGAACTGTTGCCAGCCAACTCGGTGAGGATGTATGAATTATACCGCTACAGTTACTACTGCTGGTGATGCTGATGCTGCAGGTGCTGCCGTTGCTGCTGCTGCTGCTGCTCCTGCTGCTGCTGCTGCTGCTGCTGCTGCTGCTGCTGCTGCTGCTGCTGCTGCTGCTGCTGCTGCTGCTGCTGCTGCTGCTGCTGCTGCTGCTGCTGCTGTTAGTGCTGCTGCTGGTGGAGGGAAAAGGGATGTAAGTCCGCCGCTGCTCCTATATCAAGACCCGGCAAAGTTTGTGGCCCTTGTAAATCAAACCCAAAATGTCTTCGGAAAAAAGGAAGGTTTCCAATCGAAATTTAACACCAAGCGCAGAAGCTAAAAGGCGACCAGTGAAAGAGCAAGTCTTGAATATATCCCATTTTTCCAGCTCATAACTTATGACTGCGAGGGTCGAAAATTATTACAGATTACACAAATCTGTTGTCTTTTTCCTCGATAAAAGATCAAGAACCTTTGGAATTAAAGTATCCTCGATGTTACCGAATGAGGGAATTTCAGCCATAATGATCTTAGTGCATAGTTTACGAAGAGCCTCAATAAAATAGTTTAAAAGGCCACGTCACGGTACATCAACAAACTGAACAGAGGGAAAAAAGGTCAATGTTTTGGTCAGTCATGAAGCATTAGTTTCATATCTAAACTGTGTGTTAGTTGTGAATTGTTCAGGTAACTGTGATCTGGCTATTAATTCTCACATATGATGTCTGGAAGATAACAATTTTAATTGTACCTTGTTGAGCCACGCTGCCTGGGGGAAGTATAACAACATGAACACACACACACACACACACACACACACGCACACACACACACACACACATACACACACACACGCCTAGTGTCTAATCAACATGTGCCTAGGACAAAATGGTAACTAACACACACACACACACACACACACACACACACACACACACACACACACACACACACACACACACACACAAGCTGTTTTATGAGACATCTTCACAAACGCGAGACTCATAAATCAACTCATATCATGAAGCTAAAACCTACCGATCCAGTATTGATCTACGACCATCACTCGCCCTCAAAAGCCTCGTCTGTGAATACATCCAGCACAACAATAATATATCCTCTGGGAGCTCCTTCCTCTTTGAAATATAATCATCGCAGGGCATGTGTGAATTTCACCTCGTCCATATTTACAGGCACACCCATAACTATCACGGTAATGTTGAAAGCCGAACTCTGGCAATATACAAAGGGCAGAGCCATAAAGTGTTCAAATTACGGCCTTGTACATTGGGTCGAATTGCCGCCCGAGTTCCCAAAAGCAGAAGATAAATGCTTTGACAAGGTAGCCAGAGCGTAACTCCAGGGTTACACAGGAAGAGAAAACATGCTATGAAGACTACGTGTCATGAAAACCACATGTGATAAAGACCACGAAGACAACATACATAAAGACCGTGATGATGACCGCTGAGCCATGAAAAATGCTATGACCATATTGTGACATGAAGAAAATGATGACCCCTACCGTGAAGACACAATGCCTAAAGAGACTATCACTCAATCAGTATTTTTTTCACATGATACGTAATTTGTACAACGTTAGATGACATTATATCAGTCACATGGAAAGCCTCTTAGTTATGCAATGAAGACAACACGCTATAAAGATCACGAACACACACACACAACGACAATATGAAAATAACATAGCATCGAAAGTCAAGTCTGACCCGAAGCTGTTGTATAGCCACATCAGGAGGAAAACAACAGTCAAGGACCAGGTAATCAGACTGAGGAAGGATGATGGGGAGGTCACAAGAAACGACCAAGAGGTATGTGAGGAGCTCAACACGAGATTAAAAGAAGTATTTACAGTGGAAACCGGTAGGACTCCAGGAAATCAGAACAGGGGGATACACCAACAAGTGCTGGATGAGGTACTCATAACCGAGGAGGAGGTGAAGAAGCTGCTATGTGAACCTGATAACTCAAAGGGGGTGGGACCAGATAACATCTCTCCGTGGGTCCTTAGAGAGGGAGCAGAGATGCTGTGTGTGCCACTAACAAAGATCTCCAATACTCCCTGATGTATGGAAGATGGCATATGTAGTCCCAGTTTTTAAAAAAAGAGACAGACACGAGACATTAAACTACAGACCTGTGTTACTAACGTGTATAGTATGCAAAGTCATGGAGAAGATCATCAGGAGGAGAGTGGTGGAACACCTGGAAAAAAAACAAGTGTATAATCGACAACCAGCACGGTTTCAGGGAAGGAAAATCTTGTTTCAAAAACCTACTGGAGTTTAATGACAAGGTGACAGAAGTAAGACAAGAGAGAGAGAGGTGGATAGACTTCATTTTCTTGGACTGCAAGAAGGCCTTCGACACAGTTCCTCACAAGAGGTTACTGCAAAAGCTAGAGAATCAGGCACACATAACAGGAAAGGCACTGCAATGGATCAGAGAATACCTGACAGGGAGGCAACAACGAGTCATGGTACGTGACGAGGTGTCAAAGTGGGCGCCTGTGACAAGCGGGGTTCCACAGGGGTCAGTCCTAGGACCTGTGCTGTTTTTGGTATATGTGAATGACATAACGGAAGGGATAGACTCAGAAGTGTCCTTGTTTGCAGATGATGTGAAGTTAATGAGGAGAATCAAATCGGTCGAGGATCAGGCAGGACTACAAAGAGACCTGGACAGGCTACAAGCCTGGTCCAGCAACTGGCTCCTTGAATTTAACCCTGCCAAATGCAAAGTCATGAAGATTGGGGAAGGGCAAAGAAGACCGCAGACACAGTATAGTCTAGGTGGCCAAAGACTGCAAACCTCACTCAAGGAAAAAGATCTGGGGGTGAGTATAACACCGAGCACATCTCCTGAGGCGCACATCAATCAGATAACTGCTGCAGCGTACGGGCGTCTGGCAAACCTAAGGATAGCGTTCCGATACCTCAGTAAGGAATCGTTCAAGACTCTGTACACCATTTACGTCAGGCCCATACTGGAGTATGCAGCACCAGTTTGGAATCCACACCTGGTCAAGCACGTCAAGAAATTAGAGAAAGTGCAAAGGTTTGCAACAAGACTAGTCCCAGAGCTAAGGGGATTGTCCTACGAAGAAAGGTTAAGGGAAATCGGCCTGACGACACTGGAGGACAGGAGGGTCAGGGGAGACATGATAACGACATATAAAATACTGCGCGGAATAGACAAGGTGGACAAAGACAGGATGTTCCAGAGATGGGACACAGAAACAAGAGGTCACAATTGGAAGTTGAAGACTCAGATGAATCAAAGGGATGTTAGGAAGTATTTCTTCAGTCATAGAGTTGTCAGGCAGTGGAATAGCCTAGAAAGTGACGTAGTGGAGGCGGGAACCATACATAGTTTTAAGACGAGGTTTGATAAAGCTCATGGAGCAGGGAGAGAGAGGACCTAGTAGCAATCAGTGAAGAGGCGGGGCCAGGAGCTATGAATCGACCCCTGCAATCACAAATAGGTGAGTACAAATACACACACGACACACGACACACACACACACACACACACACACACACACACACACACACACACACACACACACACACAGGAGAGGTTAAGGGAAATCAACCTGACGACACTGGAGGACAGGAGAGATAGGGGGGACATGATAACGACATACAAAATACTGAGAGGAATTGACAAGGTGGACAAAGACAGGATGTTCCAGAGATGGGACACAGCAACAAGGGGACACAGTTGGAAGTTGAAGACACAGATGAATCACAGGGATGTTAGGAAGTATTTCTTCAGCCACAGAGTAGTCAGGAAGTGGAATAGTTTGGGAAGCGATGTAGTGGAGGCAGGATCCATACATAGCTTTAAGCAGAGGTATGATAAAGCTCACGGAGGTTCAGGGAGAGTGACCTAGTAGCGACCAGTGAAGAGGCGGGGCCAGGAGCTCGGACTCGACCCCCGCAACCTCAACTAGGTGAGGAAGGAAGGGCAAGAAGAGAGGGTAGGAGGAAGGAAGGGAAAGAAGAAGGGAGGGTAGGAGAAAGGAAGGGCAAGAAGGGAGGGTAGGAGGAAGGAAGGGCAAGAAGAGAGGGTAGGAGGAAGGAAGGGCAAGAAGAAGAGAGGGTAGAAGGAAGGAAGGGCAAGAAGAGAGGGTAGGAGGAAGGAAGGGCAAGAAGAAGAGAGGGTAGGAGAAAGGAAGGGCAAGACGAGAGGGTAGGAGGAAGGAAGGGCAAGAAGAAGAGAGGGTAGGAGGAAGGAAGGGCAAGAAGAAGAGAGGGTAGGAGGAAGGAAAGGCAAGAAGAAGAGAGGGTAAGAGGAAGGAAGGGCAAGAAGAAGAGAGGGTAGGAGGAAGGAAGGGCAAGAAGAAGAGAGGGTAGGAGGAAGGAAGGGCAAGAAGAAGAGAGGGTAGGAGGAAGGAAGGGCAAGAAGAAGAGAGGGTAGGAGGAAGGAAGGGCAAGAAGAAGAGAGGGTAGGAGGAAGGAAGGGCAAGAAGAAGAGAGGGTAGGAGGAAGGAAGGGCAAGAAGAAGAGAGGGTAGGAGGAAGGAAGGGCAAGAAGAAGAGAGGGTAGGAGAAATGAAGGGCAAGAAGAAGAGAGGGTAGGAGGAAGGAAGGGCAAGAAGAAGAGAGGGTAGGAGAAATGAAGGGCAAGAAGAAGAGAGGGTAGGAGGAAGGAAGGGCAAGAAGAAGAGAGGGTAGGAGGAAGGAAGGACAAGAAGAGAGGGTAGGAGGAAGGAAGGGCAAGAAGAAGAGAGGGTAGGAGGAAGGAAGGGCAAGAAGAAGAGAGGGTAGGAGTAAGGAAGGGCAAGAAGAAGAGAGAGTAGGAGGAAGGAAGGGCAAGAAGAAGAGAGGGTAGGAGGAAGGAAGGTCAAGAAGAGAGGGTAGGAGGAAGGAAGGGCAAGAAGAAGAGAGGGTAGGAGGAAGGAAGGGCAAGAAGAAGAGAGGGTAGGAGAAATGAAGGGCAAGAAGAAGAGAGGGTAGGAGGAAGGAAGGGCAAGAAGAAGAGAGGGTAAGAGGAAGGAAGGGCATGGTAAAAGACGGGCCCGAGTCATGAAGAGTATTAGTAAGGGAGGGCAAAGCAATGGGTAGCAATGGATACAACAAAAGAAAGCTTCAAGAAGTGACGGTAAAAGGAAGGGAGCGATGAAAGGGGATAGATAGGAAGACAATGAAAAGATCGTAAAAATTGATAAACATATCGGGTAAGTAAGGAGGAGTCAAGAAACAGAGAGAGAGAAAGAGAGACAGATAGACAGAGAGAGAGAGACAGAGAGAGAGAATATGTCAGAGGGTGAAGAAAAAACTATGCAGACTCCGAGTGTCACAGCAAATAACGAGTAAACATTATAATCGTCTTACTCCAGTTGAAAATATTCGATATTAATCACTAAAAAGAAAACCAGCAGAGTATAAGCTACAATTAAGACGGCATTTTGCTCTTGAGCACAGACAATGCCCGCCTCACAACACTAACAAATACCTTGATGAAACAGACACACTAGCAACACATGGATATCCTTTTAAAAATGCTACACAATATCCACAGGACGGGGCTGAAGACTAGTGTGCAGCGCTAGGTATCTTTATTTTTATAATCAATAAAGATACTTAGTGATACGCAATCCTGCACATGATTCTCACTCATGATACTTAGGTATCTTTACTAACGAGACATTTCACCAACTAGAGACTTTTTCATTCCAATACAAAGAATAAACACTGAAGACGGAGGAAAAAGGGAGACGATTTTGAGATTTTTAATTCCTTCAACCTTGAGATTAGGTGTTCAGTCCCTTAGGTCTTGATAAAACTCGGTATTTAACGGGAACAACCTGCTAGAGCAAATCTCACCATTTCACTCTACTTTTCAAGAATTATTTATTGTAAAAAAAAAAAAAAATTGTCATAGCAAGAGTGCCTTGACTCGCTAACAGGAAACTGGAAGTCATTGAGAAGGAAACATGGCGGTGAGATCCTAACCTGTCAGGATTGTATTCTGTTATTAAATGATACAGTAAATGATTACAGAAAGAGAGGCGACGTTTGTGATCCCGCCTCCTCCTGCATTGACTCACCTGACTAGAGTATATAAGCCACTACTCCGGCCATATGCTGTACTTTCTACAAGAGTGATGGACTAAACACATCGATTCTAGGCTGACGGACTGATTTCCTCAAACTCTTCCTCTCCTTACACCTTTCTGCTTTGTATTGAATCGATGAAGCCACTGTTTGGCGAAACGTTTCTTCAATAAAGATTCCCGAATGTTGCATAAGTGTCTCAGTCTTCTGCTTGCCGGTTTTCAAAACCATTTATCACACACAGCGACGTCTGTTGGAGAGGAATGAATCACAGAAAGGATGGCAGGCTGTGAGGCAGGTGTGTGGAAGTAGAGAAGAACGAAGCACCACAAGGATGACAGAATGTGAGGCAAGTGTGTGGAGGTAGGGAGGAATGAACCACAAAAAAGGATGGCAGGATGTGAATCAGCTGTGTGGAAGTAGAGAGAAATGGACCACTACAAGACAGTGTCAGTCACAGCACCTTCCTGGCACAGGAAGATGACTTACTCGAAACTCACACTCGCTAAGCCCACACGAGATAAACAGCATAAATCAAACCCCAAATTATAGCAAGCTATTGAAGCAGCGAGTCGAAAAGAAATAAAACAATGTCCTTCATCCGGAAATCGAGTGTGAATCGACAGATTCTAAATAAAAACAATTTAAAAGAACAGATTACAAAAAATCTACTTTTGAATTAACTAGGCGTTAGACCACGTCGACGAGGATTTAGAAGCGCCCACTTGACGTGAATTTGAAATTGATTCATGAAGAATTCTCCAGCCCAGTCATTGATCTTAAATGCCGAGGGTCTGCTACAGCCTAGGACAATACTCAGTGAATGAATTATGTATATTTGGCGTCAGGAGAATAGAAACGTGAAGGCTATTTTCAGGTCGAGGCGCAGCTGCTGGTGCTGCTACTACTGGTGGTGTTGTTGCTGTTGCTGGTGCTGTTGCTGGTGTTGTTGCTACTGCTGGTGCTGCTACTGCTACTGCTGGTGATGCTGCTGCTGTTGCTGGTGCTGGTGTTGTTGCTGCCACTGCCACTGCCACTGCTGGTACTGCTGGTGGTGCTAGCTGCTGATACTGGTTCGATTATATTTTTCCCACCCCTACCTTGGTAGAGGAGCACGAAGACGCAGAGCATAAGTGAAATAACATCGCCATTCAGGAATTTCAAACAGCTCCATTATCCTAAACTCGATATTTGCAAACTTCTGTAATGTGGAGCTGAAGAAGTTTTACAGCGCCGTGACAGTCACTCGCTTTATGCTGTTGCGCATATTGTAAGGTGCTTGTCAGTTCTTAAAGAATCAAACTTTTTTTTACGTGAAATAAAGTGACAGTTTTTTTTACCGTGTTTTCTCACCATGTTGTCGGAGCCTCAGGTAGCGCAGAGACTCAGGTAGCGCAGAGACTCAGGTAGCGCAGAGACTCAGGTAGCGCAGAGACTCAGGTAGCGCAGAGCCTCAGGTAGCGCAGATCCTCAGGTAGCGCAGATCCTCAGGTAGTGCAGAGCCTCAGGTAGCCCAGAGCCTCAGGTAGCGCAGATCCTCAGGTAGCGCAGATCCTCAGGTAGCGCAGAGCCTCAGGTAGCCCAGAGCCTCAGGTAGCGCAGAGACTCAGGTAGCGCAGAGCCTCAGGTAGCGCAGAGCCTCAGGTAGCCCAGAGCCTCAGGTAGCCCAGAGCCTCAGGTAGCGCAGAGACTCGATACTCCGTCCCACTAGACGAGCGGAAAGCACTTGATCATAACCGGTAATGAAGTAGAATCCAAACACTCTTAGCCATCTAATCAGCGGAACTCCTACTCCATTACTTACGCCAGTACCTACGCCAGTACCTATACCAGTACCTACGCCAGTATCTAAGCTAGTACCTACGCCAGTAGGTGGAGTCTGCTTAACCCTTCCACGAACATTTTTTGTATTTTATTAAAATGGAAATCTAAGCCCGCATGGATCATTCATCTCAGGGAATGGTGAAGGCTCGATCCTCCGTTTGCTAATTCTCAAGACGGGTGGAGAATGTGGAGGAGCTGAAAGATGAGTAAGGGAGACGAGGAAGTGAAACTAAAGGTGTTATTATAATTTTTATACTCTCGCTGTCGCCTTCAAAATTTCCTCCTGTGTCAAGTTCAAAATGGCGTTCAGTCTCGTTCGAAGTCATCTTCAGGGTCGTTCAATCTCGTTCGAAGTCATTTTCAGAGTCGTTCAGTCTCGTTCGAAGTCATCTTCGGGGTCGTTCACTCTCGTTCGAAGTCATCTTCAGGGTCGTTCACTCTCGTTCGATGTCATCTTCAGGGTCGTTCAATCTCGTTCGAAGTCATTTTCAGAGTCGTTCAGTCTCGTTCGAAGTCATCTTCGGGGTCGTTCACTCTCGTTCGAAGTTATTTTCAGAGTCGTTCAGTCTCGTTCGAAGTCATCTTCGGGGTCGTTCACTCTCGTTCGAAGTTATTTTCAGAGTCGTTCAGTCTCGTTCGAAGTCATCTTCAGGGTCGTTCACTCTCGTTCGAAGTCATCTTCAGGGTCGTTCACTCTCGTTCGAAGTCATTTTCAGAGTCGTTCAATCTCGTTCGAAGTCATCTTCAGGGTCGTTCACTCTCGTTCGAAGTCATCTTCAGGGTCGTTCACTCTCGTTCGAAGTCATCTTCAGGGTCGTTCACTCTCGTTCGAAGTCATCTTCAGGGTCGTTCACTCTCGTTCGAAGTCATTTTCAGAGTCGTTCAATCTCGTTCGAAGTCATCTTCAGGGTCGTTCAATCTCGTTCAGAATGTCGTTCAAAGTGCATATCAGAGTACCGTTCAGAATGCCGTTCGCAATGTCGTTCAACGTTTCGTTGAAAGTGACTTTCCAGTTGTCACTCGGAGTGCCTTTCACCCGTGTTCAGCGTGACGATCGTTGTCGTTCAGAGTGTCGATCTTTCAGTCCCGTTCAGAGTCTGGTTCAGGGAGAGCCGAGATGGGACCATTAAGACTCTTCACGTACGATGCAACAACAAGAACGCGATTAAAAGAAAATACTCGTATAGGTGGAGAGGCGAGAGAGGAGACTTACTGGATATGCTGATGGTTCTCCATCTTGATAGTTCTCCATCTTGATAGTTCTCCATCTTGATAGTTCTCCCACTTCATGGCTCTCCACCTAGGCGGCTCTCCATCTTGGTACGTGATCACGTCAAGAGATTTGTGTTTCTCTTGGGAGAGGGGGGGAGGAAAGACGGAGTGTCTGTATCCAAGAAGGAACAGGAGGAGATACTATACCAGGAGATACTATACCAGGAGATACTACAACAGAAATAGGAGGTACTAATGTACTTGGGAGTACATTGGAAAGACAGATTGAGGACTTGGAAGTCCACGCCGATGCTATCTGCAAAGATCTTTCTTCTTCTACATATCGTGTATTATCTAGGTGTGTGATTCAAGAATAGAAAAGGGTGAGGCTCTCCCCACCCTCCTCTCCCTCCGGCCCCTGCCGGCAAGAAAACAGGGAGAGAAATATATTAATCCATGTTGGAAAAATAGCATTGGATTTTCAGGAGTCACTGAAAAGAATAAACTTTCTTTACTAAATTAGTACCGTTACTATGTTATCCACCATGTTACTCAACTGCCAGTTAACTGTGTGTACTAGTCATGCTATTTCTGGTTACCACTAGTTCTGTTATTACTGTCCCAACCCTTTCCTTTTACCACTGCTACTAACATTGATCTGATTGTCTCACTGTCAAATAATAGCCATTGGTGCTCTTGCTGAACAACAGGAATTTGACTTCAGATTGTCCCTTCATGGGTTTAGCGTGGGTTTACTGAATGTTTGAGTGAGGCAGCGAGTGTTCTAGGCAACATCTCGCCATTGTCCTCCCTCATCATACCCTACATCTTGTTGATCACTGTAACTTATAATCGCATTTTCTAACACTTGAAACAACTTGGGATGATGAACAATTTTGACTTATACCTTTATGCTGAGCTTGTAGGTCCTAAGGGCTCTGGTAACTCCTTGTACAAGAATGCTGTACGATGTATGTAGTCGTAAGCTATACATGTAAAATGCTTGTCCAGCTGGTTCTTCAGTAACTGTACTGTCGTTAGGTAAGACACATATGCAACAGTTAGGTATCTTTATTTCGAAACGTTTCGCCTACACAGTAGGCTTCTTCAGTCGAGTACAGAAAAGTTGATAGAAGCAGAAGAGACTTGAAGACGATGTAATCAGTCCATCACCCTTAAAGTTTTGAGGTGGTCAGTCCCTCAGTCTGGAGAAGAGCATTGTTCCATAGTCAAACTTTGGAACAATGCTCTTCTCCAGACTGAGGGACTGACCACCTCAAAACTTTAAGGGTGATGGACTGATTACATCGTCTTCAAGTCTCTTCTGCTTCTATCAACTTTTCTGTACTCGACTGAAGAAGCCTACTGTGTAGGCGAAACGTTTCGAAATAAAGATACCTAACTGTTGCATATGTGTCTTACCTAACAACCTGTCGGTATTTTATACCATTTTAATGTTCAACTGTACTGTCACTGAGATTACAACATCAGATAGTAAATGATTTCATTTTGCTTAAATTCTAAGTAACAGTAAAATACTGACTTTGAGTAGGATTGGCTGGATAGACGTATTACAAGATTTTTCCTGTCCACACTATACATATTTTTAATTAAGTTCAGGCATAGAGGGGATACTCAATGCCTGGTGTATGTACCCAGATGGGAAGTTGACGTGTGCAGACACGATGACCGCCCCAGATGTTCACACCTAACTGACACATGTCCACACCTGACTGACACGTGTCCACACTGGAGTGGCAGATAGAGAGGGTGCATGTGTGTGCGTTTTCGTGAGAGAGCATGGTTCAGTTGATAACGCACATTGATATTGCCTCACCTGTGGTAAACATGGCCATCCCACCTCAAATGCTCATGTGCAATGATACTCTGCCAGAAGTGCAAATGTAATTCTAAGACCTGGGCTGTCGAGCGTGCAACATGCAACAAATCAGACAGGTAAATTCTACTATTAAGTGAAGCAAAGTACGTACTAATCAACAATGACCTCGAAGTAGATAATATTGAATTCTGAAATGACTCAAGAAAAAATGGTTTGAATTCTGAAAGCTTGTAAAAATTTACATCTAAATAATTAAAGCTGAACGTACACCACAAGCAAAGTGGAGCTCCATGGAGGTACTTTTTGTGCTAAATGAATATAATTAAACAAATACAGAAAAATTCTGCATTGTCCCAAACATTTGCTTAGGCTATCATAGAAGCGATGATTGATACATAAAAGTGTCACATAGGCCTAGTCTCGGACTATGCCTCCTGAGTTAGAAAGCACTGCAGGATTAAGGCCTATAAAGAAAGAAGAGATTAACTTCAAATGTTAACTGAAAAATAGTAGAAATTATTAAGATCTGCCTATCGTCGTGGACATTCATTAGACAGAAAGAAACGACAACAATTCCTGCCAGAGTGTAAAACATTTAACTGGCTTCCGGTTCACACTTCAGCGAAAGACCGGCAGTATCTTCCTTCTTCTACTCACTTACTACTTATAAAATGCAATAGATATGCTAAAACTAACATTAATTACACGTCAGTTGCATCGTCAACATTCTCAGCAATCACAATCGTAATAATAATATTCCACTCTTATTACCGATTCACAGAGCAATTATTCTCTCAATTAGAAGAAATGAGAAAGATGTGAGGTGTTGGGAAGCAGGTAGATTGTCTTTCTATTTAACTAAATCTGGAATATCAGCAGGGAGCTGCTTCCTTTCTCCGTATGAGAGTCACATACCAGAAGCAAAAACTAGCAAAAACTATGAGTTTCGTGTATCATGGTAGGAAATCTGTCAACCTCAGCCGAGTGATCAAAGAACTAAATGTATACAATGCAAACAAGTTGATGAAAAAGATAACACATGGGCAACACCCTGGATATCTTTATTCTGCAGGCGTTTCGTCAACAATATTAACTGAGCTGTCTGACCTCAGTGAGGCTACGGGAATATTGTTCATTCATTAGGGATTTGCCGGTACTTCCGGCCCGAGTCTTCTAAATATTGTTAAGTATTCTACTGTGGGTTCAGTAGCTACAGTAGTTTAACTTTATCTTTGTTAAAAAAAAAGCTTTATTATTATTTGTGATTGGTTTATTAATGAATATCTTCCGTTGGTTGTTCTCTATTTGTGGTCTGAACGTATTAGCGACTACATGACTTTTCAGATGATGTACATGTTAAAACGCTAGAATAAATTAGTGTTATGATATTAGATAAACTTGGTTTAAGTAACATTCAATGAGGTTATTTTTTTGATTAGCTTGGTGTAAGTCAGATTTAGGTAACCTCTGGTTTAGCTGATGTGTTTTAGATGATGATGAAGGTAGGTTAACGTTGGGAAAAAGATACTTATGGATAGTTCAGGATATTAATTAAATTAAAGGCCTCACAATGAGTGACTTCTTGAGTCTGAAGACTAGAGAGGAAATGACTGGTAATGGACAGCTGGGCAAAGAGGAAACGTGAAGGTAAATGATGGGTTAGGGGATAATAGTGAACGGGGAAGCGAGTGAAAGGGAAACGATGGTTGAAGGAGAATGGGTAGGGATGAGGTCAGGGTGGGCGTAAGTCAACACGGAACAATTGAATGCAAATTCAGTGCTTGTGTTGGAAAAGGGAGGCGGTGTGAGAGCACAAGAGGGAGAGAGAATGAATGTCAGAGTGTTTGATGACTCGTCGAGATGAGTTGGCTGCCAGAGCAACTAATTGCTCCCACGATTGTTCCAGGCGGAAGGACGAAAATTGGAGGTGCGAGTGAGCAAGAGAAGGGGAGGGAAGGAAGGTGAAGTAGGGAGGTAAAGGGAGAGAGAGGGAGGGAGGGAGGGAGGGAGATTGATACGAAGTGTTGGAGAGGAAGAAAGGAAAGGAAACAGAAGTAGCCAAAGAGCGAGGGAGGAAAATAGAAAGAGAAACAGAGAGAAAGAGAGATACACTCACATACAGCAGCAATAAGACAAGAACCTGAACCAGGTGCAGAGCTGCACCTGGTTCAGGTTCTCATGACTCAATAGGGAGAAGGAAAGGTCAGCTCATTGACAAGTAACCTGACCAGCTTAACGAGTAGAACTGCCTGTGCGTCTTATCACGGAAATTCGCTGAAATCGAGTATATATTTTTTTGAATTCTGAAAGCGAGGGAAGAAAAAAAAAATACACGGAGAGTCCATTGTATTAACTTATTAGCAAAGATTTATCGAAGAATTTCCGTTTCTAAAGGAGAGGTGAAAAATATTGCAAAAATCATAAACAACTTTGAGAATTATTATTTTGTGTGAATGACGGCCAAAATTATTTTGTAATTTACGGCATGAAATATACAACAAGGAAATATATGCATTGTTTAATTAAAGTTACGAAAAAAGGTGTTGCAACAAGGTGTTGCAAAAACGTGTTGCAACAAGGTACTACAACAAGGTGTTGCAACAATGTATTATCAGTTACACTATCTTTATCACTGTCACTGTTATCACTATCATTGCAATTATCACTATTACTATCATCATCAATTGTTATTATGGCCAGTTATTATTATCGTCGTAAGTTAATTGTTATTATTAGCCAATTATTAATTATAACGCCATCATTATCACCATCACTGTCATTATCATTATGATTGTCACTATCATTTTAACTATCACTATTATATTTATTATAGTTCTTTACTACTATAATTATATCAGAAAATATCCTTTACTCTGCTAATGGGTTGGCGCTGACGTCCTCTTCCTCGGATTAAATCCGAGTAAGTTAATTAACCATATACCCATGAATACGACAATAATAATAATCGTGTTAATAATAATAATATATTAACAACAATAACAATAATAAAAATAACAGTAATAATAATAATAATAATAATGACTGATAATAATAATAATAAGAAGAACAGTAACAATAAAAGTAATAAAAATATTTATAATGATAATAATAATAATAATAATAATAATAATAATAATAATAATAATAATAATAATAATAATAATAATAATAATAATAATAATAATAATAAGAAGAAGAAGAAGAAGAAGAAGAAGAAGAAGAAGAAGAAGAAGAAGTATCCTTAAAATAAAGTACTAAGCTGAGTGCAACTGAGAGATCAAGAGCCCTGAAGAAGATAGCAGGTATATCAAAGGAGATATCTGGTTCACTAGATAATGAAGTCCCTTCGAGCTTTAATTTTTTTTCCTGTGGATTATAAGATGTGATATCTTGTTTCTTTCGAACTACTTAAAAAAAGGAACTTAGTAATTTCTTTGCTAGAAACAGGATTTAGACTTGTTTTTTGACTCTCAGTTATTTCTGCTGGAAAGTCTCGTCTCTGAAGTCTGTCAGCTACCGTCAGTTAGAAGTTTATTTTTACTTGTCTTTAAGTCTGACAGTTAAATAAGCAGATATTGTCTGTTAAGTATGATTCTCATCTCTGTAAAAGAAAATATTCTTTGCATGTCCAGAGTAGCGAGTGAAGAGGTTTGGGATGTCGAAGAAGAATAAAAGATCCATTGGGAGGACATGAGATCGACTCCTCTCACAGAAATCAGGCACAAGAGTCTACAGTGAAAGGAACACTGACCTCATTCCAAGATGCCAACGAGGAATGAGCGCTGAGAAACATGACCTCTGCCCCCGTCAGAGAACGCTAAAGTGGAAAGACCTACGTGGAACTTAAGACCGACGCTGTCACGGACAACGTACACAAAAGGAGCTGAGAATCTCGTCTACAACATATCTCGTACCAGGACAATGTCCTGACGAATGTTCTACACGTACGTCTACAACAAGTGTTTATCTCCCCAGTCATCCTGAATGAACGTTTATTCCCGTAATCATCTGCAAATGTTTAACAACTCAGTTATCGTCATCAAACGTTCAACTCCCCAATGAAGAACAAACGTTTAATTATCCATTCAACGAATGTTTAAATTATTCCAGTAATATAAAACAAATAGCCCATCACATGAAGATCTGAAAACAACTAAAATTACTAAATGCTGAATATTACACCAGAGAGAGAGAGAGAGAGAGAGAGAAAGAGAGAGAGAGAGAGGGTGTGAATTGTAAATCCATGTAATTCGTTTAAACTTGGCATGCAGTCGGATTAAACGGATTTAAATTAGGATTCATACAGCAGATAAGGTCTTTGTCCATCAGCGTTGGCATTAGTTCCAGTGCTATACCGGATAAGCTGGAAGATCCCAAGTATATTCTGAAGGTTTGGGATAGCCTCTTTGCCAACACACACACACACACACACACACACACACACACACACACACACACACACACACACACACACACACACACACACACACACACACACACACACACA
>NW_027198590.1:27500-42317 GCF_038502225.1 Cherax quadricarinatus | reverse complement strand
TGTGTTTATTTGTGTGCCCCTCAGATATACTCCCTCACTTCCCCAGGTGTGTGTGTGTGTGTGTGTGTGTGTGTGTGTGTGTGTGTGTGTGTGTGTGTTTATTTGTGGGCCCCTCAGATATACTCCTTCACTTCCCCCAGATGTGTGTGTGTGTGTGTGTGTGTGTTTATCTGTGGGCCCCTCAGATATACTCCCTCACTTCCCCCAGATGTGTGTGTGTGTGTGTGTGTGTGTGTTTATCTGTGGGCCCCTCAGATATACTCCCTCACTTCCCCCAGGTGTGTGTGTGTGTGTGTTTATCTGTGGGCCCCTCAGATATACTCCCTCACTTCCCCCAGATGTGTGTGTGTGTGTGTGTGTGTGTTTATCTGTGGGCCCCTCAGATATACTCCCTCACTTCCCCCAGATGTGTGTGTGTGTGTGTGTGTGTGTGTTTATCTGTGGGCCCCTCAGATATACTCCCTCACTTCCCCCAGGTGTGTGTGTGTGTGTTTATCTGTGGGCCCCTCAGATATACTCCCTCACTTCCCCCAGATGTGTGTGTGTGTGTGTGTGTGTGTTTATCTGTGGGCCCCTCAGATATACTCCCTCACTTCCCCCAGGTGTGTGTGTGTGTGTGTTTATCTGTGGGCCCCTCAGATATACTCCCTCACTTCCCCCAGGTGTGTGTGTGTTTATCTGTGGGCCCCTCAGATATACTCCCTTCCTCACTTCCCCCAGGTGTGTGTGTGTGTGTGTGTGTGTGTGTGTGTGTGTGTGTGTGTGTGTGTGTCTGTGTGTGTGTGTGTTAGTTACCATTTTGTTGTCATTTTGTCCTAGGCACATGCCGATTAGACACTAGGCCTGTTGTATATGCATGCGTGCATGTGTGTGTGTGTACTCACCTATTTGTACTCACCTATTTGTGGTTGCAGGGGTCGAGTCCTAGCTCCTGGCCCCGCCTCTTCACCGGTTGCTACTAGGCCCTCTCTCTCCCCGCTCCATGAGCTTTATCAAACCTCGTCTTAAAACTGTGTATGGTTCCTGCCTCCACTACGTCATTTTCTAGGCTATTCCACTGCCTTACAACTCTATGACTGAAGAAATACTTCCTACTATCTCTCTGACTCATTTGTGTGTGTGTGTGTGTGTGTGTGTGTGTGTACTCACCTATTTGTACTCACCTATTTGTGGTTGCAGGGGTCGAGTCCTAGCTCCTGGCCCCGCCTCTTCACCGGTTGCTACTAGACCCTCTCTCTCCCCGCTCCATGAGCTTTATCAAACCTCGTCTTAAAACTGTGTATGGTTCCTGCCTCCACTACGTCATTTTCTAGGCTATTCCACTGCCTTACAACTCTATGACTGAAGAAATACTTCCTACTATCTCTCTGACTCATTTGTGTCTTCAACTTCCAATTGTGGCCTCTTGTGTGTGTGTGTGTGTGTGTGTGTGTGTGTGTGTGTGTGTGTGTGTGTGTGTGTGTGTGTGTGTACTCACCTAGTTAAGGTTGCAGGGGTCGAGTCCTAGCTCATGGCCCCGCCTCTTCACTGGTCGCTACTAGGTCACTCTCCCTGAACCGTGTGCTTTATCATACCTCTGCTTAAAGCTATGTATGGATCCTGCCTCCACTACATCGCTTCCCAAACAGTTCCACTTCCCGACTACTCTGTGGCTGAAGAAATACTTCCTAATATCCCTGTGATTCATCTGTGTCTTCAGCTTCCAACTGTGTCCCCTTGTTACTGTGTCCAATCTCTGGAACATCCTGTCTTTGTCCACCTTGTCAATTCCTCCCAGTATTTTGTATGTCGTTATCATGTCCCCCCTATCTCTCCTGTCCTGTGTGTGTGTGTGTGTGTGTGTGTGTGTACTCACCTAGTTGTACTCACCTAGTTGAGGTTGCGGGGGTCGAGTCCGAGCTCCTGGCCCCCGCCTCTTCACTGATCGCTACTAGGTCACTCTCCCTGAACCGTGAGCTTTATCATACCTCTGTTTAAAGCTATGTATGGATCCTGCCTCCACTACATCGCTTCCCAAACTATTCCACTTACTGACTACTCTGTGGCTGAAGAAATACTTCCTAACATCCCTGTGATTCATCTGTGTCTTCAACTTCCAACTGTGTCCCCTTGTTACTGTGTCCAATCTCTGGAACATCCTGTCTTTGTCCACCTTGTCAATTCCTCTCAGTATTTTCTATGTCGTTATCATGTCCCCCCTATCTCTCCTGTCCTCCAGTGTCGTCAGGTTGATTTCCCTTAACCTCTCCTCGTAGGACATACCTCTTAGCTCTGGGACTAGTCTTGTTGCAAACCTTTGCACTTTCTCTAGTTTCTTTACGTGCTTGGCCAGGTGTGGGTTCCAAACTGGTGCCGCATACTCCAATATGGGCCTAACGTACACGGTGTACAGGGTCCTGAACGATTCCTTATTAAGATGTCGGAATGCTGTTCTGAGGTATACACCACAGCACTGTATCATCCTTTGCGGATGATACTAGGATCTGCATGAGGCTGTCATCTGCTGAGGACGCGGTTAACCTCCAAGAAGATATAAACAAAGTTTTCCAGTGGGCAACGGTAAACAATATGATGTTCAATGAGGACAAATTCCAACTACTCCGTTATGGAAAACTGGAGGAGATAATAACTAGAACAGAGTATACTACTGACTCCGGCCATACAATAGAGCAGAAAAATAATGTAAGGGACCTGGGAGTAGTAATGTCTGAGGATCTCACTTTCAAGGATCACAACAGTGTCACGATCGCACGTGCAAAGAAAATGATAGGATGGATAATGAGAACTTTCAAAACGAGAGATGCCAAGCCTATGATGATCCTTTTCAAATCACTTGTTCTCTCTAGGCTGGAATACTACTGTACATTAACATCTCCATTCAAAGCAGGTGAAATCGCAGATCTAGAGAGTGTACAGAGATCCTTTACTGCATGTATAAGTTCTGTCAAGCACCTTAACTACTGGGAACGCTTGGAAGCACTTGACTTGTACTCGTTGGAACGCAGGAGGGAGAGATATATCATAATCTACACTTGGAAAATCTTGGAAGGAATGGTCCCAAATCTGCACACAGAAATCACTTCCTACGAAAGTAAAAGACTGGGCAGGCGATGCAAAATGCCCCCAATAAAAAGTAGGGGCGCCATTGGTACACTAAGGGAAAACACCATAAGTGTCCGGAGAAAGGGGATTCTACTTATAGCTGTATTAATCGGCTCCTTCTAGATTCCCCCATTTTCACGAAGATATTCCTAACAGACGATCATTGAAGAAGATAAAATGAAGCTGTTACTTCTTTATATTAATTTTCGAAGAGATACACTGAGAAAGAGACATGAGTGTCAGTTGATTATAGCAATAAACTAACTAATGAGACAGTTTGATATATACAGATTTATTGTTATGTGCTAGCTTCAAGTATATAAACACTTAAATGAGATAGATAATAACCTGTGCGAAGATACACTATGAGTATTATATATATAGATTAATGGATTATAGCAGTGAACTAACTAATAAAGTGGCTTGATATATATATATATTATAAATTATACTAACTTCAGGCATATAAATACTTAAATGAGATAGATAATAACCTGTGCGAAGATACACTATGAGTATTATATATATAGATTAATGGATTATAGCAGTGAACTAACTAATAAAGTGGCTTGATATATATATATATTATAAATTATACTAACTTCAGGCATATAAATACTTAAGTGATATAGATAATAACCTATGTGCAGATACACTATGAATACCATATATATACTAATGGTTTATATGATTTACGAGATTATGAATGATTCGAGAAGGATTTACATTTAAAGAAATGTATATATATATGGACATTAAGGAGGATGGGAGAATTTGTAAAATTAAATACGCAGTTTTTATGATGATCGAAGTTTATTTGTTTGAGAGATTAAAGATGTAGATTCAAAGTAAAGCTAAAGATTAGCATTTCACTTACGTTGAAAAGGTTGTCGCAAGGGTGACTTATTTTGGTTGTTATGAAGACTTGCTAATTATTATGATTAGGAAAAATATTTTTAGGTTTAAGTAGGTAACTAAGGAAATAATAGTTTGGCGATAGATAATAGTACTGTACAGGAAAGTTGAAATATTCTAGTGAAATAGATGGGAAGTATTAGTTAAATTAAGTACCTTGTGTATTAGGGATATTTTACATTAAATATTTATAATATCTTCCCGAAATAAGAAGAGCTAAATTAAAGGTCGAGTTTTTGTGGTAAAAAAATTCAAAACCTTATTTTAGTAGTGAAATGTTAATCGAGTCTTAAGATATCTGGTTTTTTTTTGAAAAAAATTCAATTTTTTCTTTGCATTAAGGTAAGGCAAGGCTTAGGAACAGAGGGGGCTAGCTCTTTGTTTAATTATTTTAGTTATAAAAATAAATAGAAAGGTATGTTTAACTAGGCTTAGGGGTAGCTATGTTTACAGGGAGTTATATCTGAAATACAAGGAGAGAAGTATTTATTATTTTTTAAGTAGGTAGGAAAGACTTTTTATGAATTTAGTTTAAAGATTTAAAGTGAGTATATTAGTATATAATTTGTTTGTTTTAAATAAATTTTGGAGAATTAATGAGATTTATTGAAGGGGTGATGAGTGTAAGGAATTCGGCAAATAGGGCTCTTCCGCCTGTTTATCAAAAACATGTCTGTATGAGAGTTATATAAAGTCTGACCTGCCCATTGGGGACTAAAAGGCCGCGGTATTTTGACCGTGCGAAGGTAGCATAATCATTAGTCTTTTAATTGGAGGCTGGAATGAATGGTTGGACGAGAAGGAAGCTGTCTCTATCTCGGAGATTGAATTTAACTTTTAAGTGAAAAGGCTTAAATAAGTTAGAGGGACGATAAGACCCTATAAAGTTTATACATGAAGTTGGTTAAGAGTGATTTAAGGTGTTAAAGTTTATTATCAGCAGGGTGTTTAGTTGGGGCGACTAGGATATAAATTATATAACTGTTTTTTGTTTAAATCAGAGATATTTGTTCATATGATCCCTTTTTAGGATTAGAGAATAAATTACTTTAGGGATAACAGCGTAATTTTTTTTAAGAGTTCTTATCGACAAGAGAGTTTGCGACCTCGATGTTGAATTAAAAATTTCTCTGTGGTGTAGCGGTTACAGGAGAAGGTCTGTTCGACCTTTAAATTTTTACATGATTTGAGTTCAGACCGGCGAAAGCCAGGTTGGTTTCTATCTTCTAAGGAGTCAGAGGTTATTTTAGTACGAAAGGATTAAGTAATTGAAATAGTTTTAATAAAAAATCAGAAAAAAGCAGGGACTTTTCTTTAATCTCCAAAATTAATATTTTAAGTAAACTATTTTCTGTTAGAATTTTGAAGGTCGCAGAGGTCTTGATGAGATATTAATAATACTGACAATAACAATTAAGGTAAGTAAGAGATATAAAATTACTAGAGTAGTAAGAGGGAAAGAAGTAATGGAGTAGATGGAACTGGTTGATAAGGTGGCTAAATTTGTTTTATTTCTTAGAATTAAGAATAGTCTAGATTTGGAAAATTTTGATGGGAGAAGTAAGAGATCTAGAAAGATTAAGGTAAAGGATATGGGTAAGGACAGGGTGATTAGTAGACTGGATTTAAAATGAATTTTAAAGGCTTCGTTGGAAGCAAGAGAAGAGACATAAATGAACAAAATTAATATTCCTCCTAGAAAAATTAGAAATAGGATATATGAGAATCAGTAGGAAGGCCCGAATAGGCCTGAAAGAGCACAGATAAGAATAGTTTGAGTGAGTAGGACTAGTCCTATGGAAAGAGGGTGGGTTAGAGTCGTGAATAGGATAGCAACTCTTAGGGTAAAAGGGAGAGTGAAATATAAAATATTATAACTGATTTTGTATAAAGTTCTAAAAATGGGCTTTATCTTTGGTTTACAAGACCAAGATTTTTTGTTTAAACTACTAGAACCTTTCAATTTAAATAGTTTAGAGTAAAACATCGGGTTGTGGTATCGAAGATATAAGAAAGTTATTTTAAATCATGATGTGGGGTGCCTATAGTCATTTAGTGAGTTTAGTGTTTTTGTTATTTAGGGCATTGGGTTTTATTTTATTTAGTTTGGTGAGAATAAGCTTGAGGTCTTCTTATGTAATTGAGTGAGAGCTTTTTTCTTTAAATTCTTCCTCTGTTGTAGTGACTTTGATTTATGATTGAGTAAGGTTCTTATTTTTAGGGGTGGTTTTATTTATCTCCTCTACGGTAATATACTATAGGGGGGATTATATGAGCGGGGATAAGAGGTACAGGCGATTTATATATTTAGTTTTTGGTTTTGTTTTATCTATAGGGGCTTTGATTATTAGCCCGAATTTAATTAGAATCCTTTTAGGTTGGGATGGATTGGGGTTAATTTCTTATGTATTGGTAATTTATTACCAAAACGAGAAATCAGCTAATGCAGGTATATTGACAGTTTTGTCAAATCGGATTGGAGACGTTGGGATTTTATTGAGTATTTCTTTATTTTTTATGCTAGGGGGTTGAAATTTTATTTTTTATGAAAGGTATTTGAGTGGGAATTTTTTATTATTGAAAATTTTAGTGTGTGTTGCTGCTATAACTAAGAGAGCTCAAATTCCGTTCTCGGCTTGACTTCCAGCAGCTATAGCTGCTCCTACTCCAGTTTCAGCTTTAGTTCATTCTTCAACACTAGTTACAGCTGGCGTTTATATTTTGATTCGCTTTAGTGGGGCTTTAAGAGGTTCATGTGTACAAAGGGTTTTGTTGATTGTTTCCTGCTTAACCATATTTATAGCGGGCTTGGGGGCTAATTTTGAGTTTGATTTGAAAAAAATTATTGCCTTGTCAACTTTGAGGCAATTGGGCGTGATAGTGAGTATTTTATCTTTAGGGTTTGCTGATTTAGCTTTTTTTCATTTATTAACTCATGCTTTATTTAAGGCTTTACTGTTTATGTGTGCGGGGATGGTAATTCATAGAGTTAAAGAGTGTCAAGATATTCGTAATATGGGTAGGTTAGTGACATGTATACCTTTAACTAGGGTTTGCATGAATTTAGCTAACCTGGCTCTATGTGGGATACCTTTCTTGGCTGGATTTTATTCTAAAGATTTAATTTTAGAAGTTGCATTTATAAGGGAAGTTAATATTTTTAGATTTTTTTTATATGTTTTGAGTACTGGTTTAACAGTATGTTATACATTTCGATTAATTTACTATAGAATAAGAAGGTTTTCTAATATAAGGTCTGTAATAATTGTCAGGGAAAACCATAGAAAAATGTTAAAAGGAATAATGACATTAAGGGTTGGGGCGGTAACAAGGGGGTGTGTATTAGCTTGAGTAGTGTTCCCAGAGTTCTATATGATTTGTTTGAGGGTTTCTTTAAAAATTTTAGCTTTATTAGTGAGGAGGTTAGGGGCCCTTTTAGGGTATATTGTTAACATGGTTGGATCAAGGACTAGTTTAAAGACTGTCAAGTTTTATTCTTATACTATGTTTGCAAGGTCTATGTGGTTTATGCCGATTTTGTCGACTTTTAGGGCACCCCGTTGAAGACTAAGGAGTGCGGAGTCTTTTTTTAAGATTGGAGATAAAGGTTGGTCAGAATATTTTGGGGGTGAGGGAGGATTTGGCGAGGTGATAAAAGGTTCTATTTACTTACAGTTAAGACAAGATAATATGATTATAGTTTATATAAAAGGATTTTTTATTTGAATTATTGTCGTGTTTTTTATTTTTATTTAATAATAACCTATATATTTTAAATTAGAATTTTGCATTGAAGCTGCAAAGGTGGTTATTAGCCTATAGGTGATATTTTTAGAAGGGAAATCTTCAGTTTTACATTGAAAATGTAATGTGTTTTTTACACTATAAAAAAGAGAAGTGAACGGAATTCAACCGCTCGGGAAATAAGTTAGAAGCTTTTTCACTGACTTAGTTCTCCTTGACAGGAAAAAATTCAATTTTATCATTAACAGTAATATGCCTCTGGTTTTGGCTTCTGTCAAAATAAACTAGAGGTTTGGAACCAAAATTCAGGTCGAAACTAAACGCAATCTTTCGCTTTCTAATTTGAAAAAGGTTTATAAACACTTTATGAATGCAACTCATATGTCATTATTGACTACATTTCCAGTTAGATCATTCTAAGGCACCTTTATACCATTCATAGTAGAGGCCTATGAGAAGGATTAGGAGGAAAAACAATCCTGTAAATCTTCAAGAGAAAATATTTGTAAGGGGAGAGATATGGGCCAGAGGGAGAATTAATGTAATTTCTACATCAAAAATTAGGAAAATCACAGCAATAAGGAAAAATCGAAGCCTAAAAGGTAGCCGAGCTGAAGTCTTAGGATCGAATCCACACTCAAATGGGGATATTTTTTCTCGGTCTATAACGGTTTTTTTCGATAGAATTGAGGATAAGGCTATAATTAAAGTTGTAATTCTGAGAGTGAGAAGAGCGATCAGGTTGGTAGTTAGAATTAATTTTTCTAAACAATTAGACTTTCTAGTTGGAAGCTAGACGTACCGTTAATACTAAAAAATTATCTCCCTCATCAGTAAATAAAAACATAAAGGAATAATCAAACTACATCAACGAAATGTCAATACCAAGCTGCGGCTTCAAATCCAAAGTGGTGGTTGTTAGAGAAGTGACATTTGAATAGGCGATAAAAACAGACTGTTAGGAATGAAGTCCCAATGATCACATGAAGACCGTGGAATCCAGTTGCTACAAAGAAGGTAGTCCCGTAGACTGAGTCTGCGATGGAGAAAGATGCTTCTAAATATTCATATGCTTGAAGGGAGGTGAAGTAAACTCCGAGGAGGATGGTTAATCCTAGACTTTGTATAGCTTCGTAATGGTGTGAGTTAAGGATTGCGTGATGTGTTCAAGTTACTGTTGCTCCCGATGAAAGTAGAATAGTTGTATTAAGAAGGGGAACTTGGAAAGGATTGAAAGGTTGAATACCTCTAGGTGGTCAAAATATTCCGATTTCAATTGTAGGTGCAAGACTTCTATGAAAGAATGCCCAAAAAAATGAGAAGAAAAATAGTACTTCAGAGACGATAAATAAAATTATTCCCCACCGGAGGCCTTTTGTGACGGCTTGGGTATGAAGTCCTTGATATGTTCCCTCTCGAGTTACATCTCGTCACCATTGAATTATAGTTAAAAAGATAGGAATAAATCTGAAAAAGAGGAGGTCTGGATTAAATTGATGAAATCATTTGATGAGCCCTGATGTTAAAAGCATAGCTCTAATTGATCCGGTCAAGGGTCAAGGTCTTATGTCAACTAAATGAAAGGCATGGTGTCTATGTGATGACATTAATTTACTTCACTGGCATAAAGAGTTCTGAGAACTGCAAATACATAGGATTGGATGATTGCAACAGCAGATTCTAATATAAGGAGAAGAATTTGGGCCAGAATGAGAAAAATTAATAGTTTAGGGGATAAAGAGGACCCTATCCTTCCAAGTAAAGTAAGGAGGAGGTGGCCTGCAATTATGTTTGCTGCAAGTCGGATGGCCAATGTGCCTGGTCGAATAATATTCCTAATAGTTTCGATGAGGACTATAAAAGGTATAAGCGTATTTGGGGTCCCTTGAGGCACTAAGTGGGCAAACATGTGCTGGGTGTGGTTTAACCATCCAAACAAAATAAAGGTTAGCCATAAAGGTAGAGCTAAGGTTAGAGTTATTGCCAGATGTCTGGATCTGGTAAAGATATAAGGAAGGAGGCCTAAAGAGTTATTAAAAAGAATGAAGCTAAATAATGAAACAAATAAAAATGATAGGCCTGGGTTAGAAGGTCCTAAGATTGTCTTAAATTCATTGTGAAGGGTTGATACAATTTTAAATCACAGATAAAGTCACCGGGATGGGGAGGTTCAGAAGAGAATCGGAACGAATAGGAACCCTAAGAATGTTGAGACTCAGTTTAGATTAAGTGAAAGGATACATGAGGATGGTTCAAAAATGGAAAACAGTCTTGCTATCATTTTCAGGGTTTTTCTAGAATTGTTGATGTGTGGGTGAAAGTTTCTGTTTTAATTGGAAGTTTACAGAAGAAATTAATGATAAAGAATAAGATATATCCAAGGGTGAATATAAGAAAGAGATTTAGCCAAAGTAGAGGTCCTATTTGAGGCATTCTAAAGTACCATAAGAGTGGTAATTTTAATTTGACAAACTAATGTTATTTTTTAACTAATTTTAGTCTCTAGAAGTAGGAGGACTACTTTTTTAGGTTTAAAAGACCTAAACTTTATAAGTTATCTGGAGAGAAATTTAATTATGAATTTCTAGAAACTCAGTTCAAGAAAGAGTCTACCGAAATTCTTTCAATTAGAATTGGTATAAATCTATGGTTAGCGCCACAAATTTCGGAACATTGACCGTAGAATAGGCCGGGTCGGTTTAGAAGAAACCTAACTTGATTAAGTCGCCCTGGGATGGCGTCGGCTTTTACTCCTAAGGAAGGAATAGTTCAGGAATGGATTACGTCTGCTGCTGAAATGATAAGACGAATTTGAGTATTTAAGGGGATAGGGATTCGGTTGTCAACATCTAAAAGTCGTAAATTTGAGTCTATGTTATAGGGTGCTATGAAGGAATCAAATTCGATATCTAGAAAGTCTGAATATTCGTAGGATCAGTATCATTGATGTCCAATGGTTTTAATTGTGACTCTCGAGTTATTGGTTTCGTCCAATAAGTAGAGTAACCGTAGTGAGGGTATGGCGATGAAGATTAAGATAATAGCAGGTAAAATAGTTCAGATAATTTCAATTTCTTGGTTTTCAAGTAAAAATCGGTTAATAAGTGAGTTTAGTGCTGAATTAATTAGAATATAACCTACTAATGTAGTAATGAGGATGAGAATAAATATTGTGTGATCGTGGAAATACGTTAATTGTTCTATAAGTGGGGAAGCACTGTCTTGGAGTCCTAGACATCCTCATGTTGGCATTTCTAAAAGAAGGCAGTTTCTTCCTGGTAGGAGCTTAAATCCTATACATCTATCTGTCATTTTAGATAGTTAGAAATTAGAGGGGTTTCTGCATATCTGTGGTCAGCGGGTGGGAAAGGGTGCTGCCATTCAATGGACGAAGGTAGGAAGGTCGGAGAAGTAATGTTACGTTTTGATATTAAAGCTTCTCAAACAATAATTATGAATCAAAAAACAGCTACCAATGAAATGAGAGATCCGATGGATGAGATAATATTTCATGCTGCGTAGGCGTCTGGGTAGTCTGAATATCGTCGTGGCATGCCATTTAATCCTAGGAAGTGTTGAGGAAAGAAGGTTAAGTTCACCCCTAAAAATATAGTAAAGAAGTGAGGTTTTAATCATGAAGAATTCAGAGAAAATCCAGTGAATAAAGGGAATCAGTGAACAATACCTCCGAAAATTCCAAATACAGCTCCCATGGATAGAACGTAGTGGAAGTGGGCTACAACGTAATAGGTGTCATGAAGAATAATGTCGATTGAAGAGTTTGCTAAGATAACTCCTGTTAAGCCACCTACTGTAAATAAGAAAATAAAACCTAAGGTTCACAGGAGTGAAGGAGAGTATGAGAATTGAGAGCCTTGGAGAGTTCTTAGTCATCTGAAGATCTTAATTCCTGTGGGAATAGCAATAATTATGGTTGCTGATGTAAAGTATGCTCGGGTGTCTACATCTATACCTACAGTGAATATATGGTGAGCTCACACGAGGAATCCTAGAATTCCAATTGCTGTTATGGCATAGATTATCCCTAGTGTGCCGAATGCTTCTTTTTTGCCTGATTCTTGTGTGACGATGTGTGAGACTATGCCGAAAGCTGGTAGAATTAAGATGTAGACCTCGGGGTGCCCAAAAAATCAGAATAAGTGTTGGTAGAGAATAGGATCTCCCCCGCCAGCAGGGTCAAAGAAAGTAGTGTTTAGATTTCGGTCTGTAAGAAGTATAGTAATTGCTCCTGCTAGAACGGGGAGGGATAAAAGCAGAAGTACTGCAGTAATGAAGACGGATCATACGAATAAGGGTATTCGGTCTATGGATATCCCTCTGGTTCGTATATTGATTGCTGTGGTTATAAAATTTACAGCTCCGAGAATTGAGGAGACTCCGGCCAAATGAAGGGAGAAGATGCCTAGGTCGACTGATGCTCCTGCATGGGCGATTGATGCTGCTAGAGGAGGATAAACTGTCCACCCTGTCCCGACACCTCTCTCTACTATTCCCCTTGTAAGGAGAAGGGAGAGAGAAAATGGTAAAAGTCAGAATCTTATATTATTTATTCGAGGGAAGGCTATATCAGGGGCTCCAAGTATAAGGGGAACTAATCAATTCCCAAAACCCCCAATTATGATTGGCATAACTATGAAGAAAATCATTACGAAGGCGTGGGCTGTGACGATTACATTATAAATTTGATCGTCTCCGATTAATCTTCCTGGTTGACCAAGTTCGGCTCGAATAATTAGTCTTAGGGAAGTGCCTACTATACCGGATCAGGCTCCGAACACAAAGTATAGAGTACCGATGTCTTTATGATTTGTTGAGAAAAATCATCGTTGCGTTAGGCTTTATAGTGGAAAAAAGACGTCAAATTGCAAATTTGAAGATGTATAATTACTAAAGCTTAAGAGAGAATCTTGTAGTATAAGTAGTAAAGCTACATTAGCAGTTCTATCAAAACTGTCCTTTTATCAGGCATTATACTTATTAAGGAGGTTAAAATTATAGGGGTTAACTGTAGATTTATGTTTTTAAGAGGTGTTCTTAGAAGATTAAATCTTAGATTAGAAGAAGGTGTCTACTTGAATAGGTTGAGATAGGCTTAAAGTTTGATTCTTGCTTGAACTTTTATTTTATAATTAGGGTATATGTGTATCTTGGTGGGAAAGAAGTAAATATAATAGAGATAATTTATAATAAGTCGTAGTTTTGTTATTCGCAGTATGGAAGATTAAATATTGGTTTAGGGTCCGATTTAGTAAATTATAAAAAGTTTGATGAAATTTTGTGCCAGCAATCGCGGTTAGACTTAAAAGCTTAGTAAAGGTGTTTTAGTTTAGGTTATTCTTATGTTTAAAGGTAAATTGAAATTTATAGTAATAAAAGGTGAAATTGGTTTATTAGGAATAAATGGAAATTGGATTATAAATAGGAGGAGACTCGGAAATTAAGGTATAAACTAGGATTAGATACCCTATTATACTTAAAGGATAAAAATAAAACTTGAATATTAATAGATATGGTCTTTAAATTCAAAGAATTTGGCGGTACTTTAGTCTTGTTAGAGGAACCTGTTCTGTAAATGATACAACACGAAAAATCTTACTTACTCTTGTTTAGCAGTTTGTATACCGTCATTATCAGATAACCTTTGTTGAGGTAGTTATTGAAATTTGAGAAGTAAAGTATATTAGATCAAGGTGCAGTTTATGGGTGAGAAGAAATGGGTTACAATAAAATTTATTTATTACGAATCAGTAAAAGAATAGTTTCTGTGAAGGGGGATTTAATTGTAATACATAATTTAGTAAGTTAGTGTGATATGAGAACTAAAGTATGTACATATCGCCCGTCGCTTCCGCTTAAGGTGGAATAAGTCGTAACATAGTAGGTGTACTGGAAGGTGTACCTGGAACTAAATTTACTTTGGCAGAGGATATGCGTTAAATTTAGAATTTAATTATATAGAAGAGCACTCTATAGGTAAAAGTATTGAGGACAGTGCTGTGGTTATTAGAATTGTGAGATATTTAATGTTGATAGTTTGTGTTTTAGTTAGAGTGGCATTTGTAACTCTCTTGGAGCGTAAGATTTTAGGTTATATTCAAATTCGTAAGGGTCCTAATAAATTGGGCATTCTGGGGTTACTTCAGCCTTTTTCGGATGCTATTAAATTGTTTGTAAAAGAGCAGAATTCACCGGTAATATCTAATTTTTTACCTTATTATTTGTCGCCGGTATTCAGTTTATTTATTGCTTTAATTTTGTGAGGGGTTATTCCCTATGATTTAGGATTAGTGGATTTTGATATAGGAATGTTATTTTTTTTATGTTGTTTGAGATTAAGGGTCTATCCTTTGTTAAGGGCCGGATGGGCTTCAAATTGTAAATATTCTTTATTAGGGAGTCTTCGTGCTGTAGCACAGACTATTTCATATGAGGTAAGGTTAGCTTTAATTTTGTTATCCTATGTGTTTTTAGTTGGAAGATTTAGGTTCATAGAATTGAGATATTATCAGGAAAGAATGTGGTTTGTTTGATTAACATTTCCATTATCTATAGTTTGGCTTGGTTCTTGTTTGGCAGAGATAAATCGCACTCCTTTTGATTTTGCAGAAGGGGAGTCTGAGTTGGTTTCTGGGTTTAATACTGAGTATAGGAGAGGAGGGTTTGTATTAATTTTTATAGCTGAATATGTTAGAATTTTGTTTATGAGTGGAGTGTCAACATTGTTGTTTTTAGGAGGGAGAGTTTTAAGGTTAGGATTTTATATAAAATTGGTGATGGTAGGGTTTACGTTTATTTGAGTGCGGGGGACTTTACCGCGACTGCGATACGATAAATTGATGTATATGGCTTGAAAAAGGTTTCTTCCTATATCTTTAAATTTTTTAATTTTTTTCCTTAGGCTAAAATTAATTTTAGTGTAAACTAAATTTATATGTTGATGGGTACTGGAAGATTCTTCCTTTAAATGCTTTCAAAACATTTGTTTTAAATAAACTAAATAGCCATTTTAGAAGAAGGTCTGTTAAAAGGGTAGCC
>NW_027198590.1:0-22500 GCF_038502225.1 Cherax quadricarinatus | reverse complement strand
CACCAGTACTCTCCCGGCCCGGATCTTTGTTGTTTATTGGTTCACCGGTACTCTCCTAGCCCGGATCTTTGTTGTTGTTGGTTCACCGGTACTCTCCCGGCCCGGATCTTTGTTGTTGTTGGTTCACCGGTACTCTCCCGGCCCAGATCTTTGTTGTTCTTGGTTCACCAGTACTCTCCCGGCCCGGAGCATTGTTGTTGTTGGTTCACCGGTACTCTCCCGGCCCGGATCTTTGTTGTTGTTGGTTCACCGGTTATCTCCCGGCCCGGATCTTTGTTGTTGTTGGTTCACCGGTACTCTCCTAGCCCGGATCTTTGTTGTTGTTGGTTCACCGGTACTCTCCTAGCCCGGATCTTTGTTGTTGTTGGTTCACCGGTACTCTCCTAGCCCGGATCTTTGTTGTTGTTGGTTCACCGGTACTCTCCCGGCCCGCATCTTTGTTGTTGTTGGTTCACCGGTACTCTCCCGGCCCAGATCTTTGTTGTTCTTGGTTCACCAGTACTCTCCCGGCCCGGAGCATTGTTGTTGTTGGTTCACCGGTACTCTCCCGGCCCGGATCTTTGTTGTTGTTGGTTCACCGGTTATCTCCCGGCCCGGATCTTTGTTGTTGTTGGTTCACCGGTACTCTCCTAGCCCGGATCTTTGTTGTTGTTGGTTCACCGGTACTCTCCTAGCCCGGATCTTTGTTGTTGTTGGTTCACCGGTACTCTCCTAGCCCGGATCTTTGTTGTTGTTGGTTCACCGGTACTCTCCCGGCCCGCATCTTTGTTGTTGTTGGTTCACCGGTACTCTCCCGGCCCGCATCTTTGTTGTTCGTTCACCAGTACTCTCCCGGCCCGGATCTTTGTTGTTTATTGGTTCACCGGTACTCTCCTAGCCCGGATCTTTGTTGTTGTTGGTTCACCGGTACTCTCCCGGCCCGGATCTTTGTTGTTGTTGGTTCACCGGTACTCTCCCGGCCCAGATCTTTGTTGTTCTTGGTTCACCAGTACTCTCCCGGCCCGGAGCATTGTTGTTGTTGGTTCACCGGTACTCTCCCGGCCCGGATCTTTGTTGTTGTTGGTTCACCGGTTATCTCCCGGCCCGGATCTTTGTTGTTGTTGGTTCACCGGTACTCTCCTAGCCCGGATCTTTGTTGTTGTTGGTTCACCGGTACTCTCCCGGCCCGGATCTTTGTTGTTGTTGGTTCACCGGTACTCTCCTAGCCCGGATGTTTGTTGTTGTTGGTTCACCGGTAGTCTCCCGGCCCGGATCTTTGTTGTTGTTGGTTCACCGTTACTCTCCCGGCCCGGATCTTTGTTGTTGTTGGTTCACCGGTACTCTCCTAGCCCGGATCTTTGTTGTTGTTGGTTCACCGGTACTCTCCCGGCCCGGATCTTTGTTGTTGTTGGTTCACGGGTACTCTCCTAGCCCGGATCTTTGTTGTTGTTGGTTCACCGGTACTCTCCCGGCCCGGATCTGTGTTGTTGTTGGTTCACCGGTACTCTCCTAGCCCGGATCTTTGTTGTTGTTGGTTCACCGGTACTCTCCCGGCCCGGATCTTTGTTGTTGTTGGTTCACCGGTACTCTCCCGGCCCGGATCTTTGTTGTTGTTGGTTCACCGGTACTCTCCTAGCCCGGATCTTTGTTGTTGTTGGTTCACCGGTACTCTCCCGGCCCGGATCTTTGTTGTTGTTGGTTCACCGGTACTCTCCTAGCCCGGATCTTTGTTGTTGTTGGTTCACCGGTAGTCTCCTAGCCCGGATCTTTTTTGTTGTTGGTTCACCGGTAGACTCCTAGCCCGGATCTTTGTTCTTGGTTCACCGGTACTCTCCCGGCCCGGATCTTTGTTGTTGTTGGTTCACCGGTACTCTCCTAGCCCGGATCTTTGTTGTTGTTGGTTCACCGGTAGTCTCCTAGCCCGGATCTTTGTTGTTGTTGGTTCACCGGTAGACTCCTAGCCCGGATCTTTGTTCTTGGTTCACCGGTACTCTCCCGGCCCGGATCTTTGTTGTTGTTGGTTCACCGGTACTCTCCTAGCCCGGATCTTTGTTGTTGTTGGTTCACCGGTAGTCTCCTAGCCCGGATCTTTGTTGTTGTTGGTTCACCGGTAGACTCCTAGCCCGGATCTTTGTTCTTGGTTCACCGGTACTCTCCCGGCCCAGATCTTTGTTGTTGTTTCTTTCACAAATACTTTCTCCAGACATTGTTTACATGTGAACAATTTCATACCTTTGTCAACACTGTCTTATCGTTTAACATTAACTACTAATGTCTTAATATTATTATTGTGTATGTATACTACATTACTGACTGCTGGATAACACAAATGACTAACAATGTATAATGCAATACCGCATGCTTGGCAGAATTACTGCCTACTAGATTACATTACTGCCTGCTGGATTACATTACTGCCTACTGGATTACATTACTGCCTACTGGATTACATTACTGCCTACTGGATTACATTACTGCCTGCTGGATTACATTACTGCCTGCTGGATTACATTACTGCCTGCTGGATTACATTACCGCCTGCTGGATTACATTACTGCCTGCTGGATTACATTACTGCCTGCTGGATTACATTACTGCCTGCTGGATTACATTACTGCCTGCTGGATTACATTACTGCCTGCTGGATTACATTACTGCCTGCTGGATTACATTACTGCCTACTGGATTACATTACTGCCTACTGGATTACATTACTGCCTGCTGGATTACATTACTGCCTGCTGGATTACATTACTGCCTACTGGATTACATTACTGCCTACTGGATTACATTACTGCCTACTGGATTACATTATTGCCTGCTGGATTACATTACTGCCTGCTGGATTACATTACTGCCTGCTGGATTACATTACTGCCTGCTGGATTACATTACTGCCTACTGGATTACATTACTGCATGCTGGATTACATTACTGCCTACTGGATTACATTACTGCCTGCTGGATTACATTACTGCCTACTGGATTACATTACTGCCTGCTGGATTACATTACTGCCTACTGGATTACATTACTGCCTGCTGGATTACATTACTGCCTGCTGGATTACATTACTGCCTGCTGGATTACATTACTGCCTGCTGGATTACATTACTGCTTGCTGGATTACATTACTGCCTGCTGGATTACATTACTGCCTGCTGGATTACATTACTGCCTGCTGGATTACATTAATGCCTACTGGATTACATTACTGCCTACTGGATTACATTACTGCCTACTGGATTACATTACTGCCTGCTGGATTACATTACTGCCTACTGAATTACATTACTGCCAGCTGGATTACATTACTGCCAGCTGGATTACATTACTGCCTGCTGGATTACATTACTGCCTACTGGATTACATTACTGCCTGCTGGATTACATTACTGCCTGCTGGATTACATTACTGCCTGCTGGATTACATTACTGCCTACTGGATTACATTACTGCCTGCTGGATTACATTACTGCCTGCTGGATTACATTACTGCCTGCTGGATTACATTACTGCCTGCTGGATTACATTACTGCCTACTGGATTACATTACTGCCTGCTGGATTACATTACTGCCTACTGGATTACATTACTGCTTGCTGGATTACATTACTGCCTGCTGGATTACATTACTGCCTGCTGGATTACATTAATGCCTACTGGATTACATTACTGCCTGCTGGATTACATTACTGCCTACTGGATTACATTACTGCCTACTGGATTACATTACTGCCTGCTGGATTACATTACTGCCTACTGAATTACATTACTGCCTGCTGGATTACATTACTGCCAGCTGGATTACATTACTGCCAGCTGGATTACATTACTGCCTGCGGGATTACATTACTGCCTACTGGATTACATTACTGCCTGCTGGATTACATTACTGCCTGCTGGATTACATTACTGCCTGCTGGATTACATTACTGCCTACTGGATTACATTACTGCCTGCTGGATTACATTACTGCCTACTGGATTACATTACTGCCTGCTGGATTACATTACTGCCTGCTGGATTACATTACTGCCTACTGGATTACATTACTGCCTGCTGGATTACATTACTGCCTGCTGGATTACATTACTGCCTGCTGGATTACATTACTGCCTGCTGGATTACATTACTGCCTACTGGATTACATTACTGCCTGCTGGATTACATTACTGCCTGCTGGATTACATTACTGCCTGCTGGATTACATTACTGCCTGCTGGATTACATTACTGCCTACTGGATTACATTACTGCCTGCTGGATTACATTACTGCCTGCTGGATTACATTACTGCCTACTGGATTACATTACTGCCTACTGGATTACATTACTGCCTACTGGATTACATTATTGCCTGCTGGATTACATTACTGCCTGCTGGATTACATTACTGCCTGCTGGATTACATTACTGCCTGCTGGATTACATTACTGCCTACTGGATTACATTACTGCATGCTGGATTACATTACTGCCTACTGGATTACATTACTGCCTGCTGGATTACATTACTGCCTACTGGATTACATTACTGCCTGCTGGATTACATTACTGCCTACTGGATTACATTACTGCCTGCTGGATTACATTACTGCCTGCTGGATTACATTACTGCCTGCTGGATTACATTACTGCCTGCTGGATTACATTACTGCTTGCTGGATTACATTACTGCCTGCTGGATTACATTACTGCCTGCTGGATTACATTACTGCCTGCTGGATTACATTAATGCCTACTGGATTACATTACTGCCTACTGGATTACATTACTGCCTACTGGATTACATGCCTGCTGGATTACATTACTGCCTACTGAATTACATTACTGCCAGCTGGATTACATTACTGCCAGCTGGATTACTGCATTACTGCCTACTGGATTACATTACTGCCTGCTGGATTACATTACTGCCTGCTGGATTACATTACTGCCTGCTGGATTACATTACTGCCTACTGGATTACATTACTGCCTGCATTACTGCCTACTGGATTACATTACTGCCTGCTGGATTACATTACTGCCTACTGGATTACATTACATTACTGCCTGCTGGATGCATTAATGCTACTGGATTACATTACTGCCTGCTGGACATTACTGCCTACTGATTACATTACTGCCTACTGAATTACATTACTGCCTGCTGGATTACATTACTGCCAGCTGGATTACATTACTGCCAGCTGGATTACATTACTGCCTGCTGGATTACATTACTGCCTACTGGATTACATTACTGCCTGCTGGATTACATTACTGCCTACTGGATTACATTATTGCCTGCTGGATTACATTACTGCCTGCTGGATTACATTACTGCCTGCTGGATTACATTAATGCCTACTGGATTACATTACTGCCTACTGCTGGATTACATTACTGCCTGCTGGATTACATTACTGCCTGCTGGATTACATTACTGCCTGGATTACTGGATAACATTACTCCCTGCTGGATTACATTACTGCCTGCTGGATTACATTACTGCCTGCTGGATTACATTACTGCCTGCTGGATTACATTACTGCCTACTGGATTACATTACTGCCTGCTGGATTACATTACTGCCTGCTGGATTACATTACTGCCTGCTGGATTACATTACTGCCTGCTGGATTACATTACTGCCTACTGGATTACATTACTGCCTGCTGGATTACATTACTGCCTACTGGATTACATTACTGCTTGCTGGATTACATTACTGCCTGCTGGATTACATTACTGCCTGCTGGATTACATTAATGCCTACTGGATTACATTACTGCCTGCTGGATTACATTACTGCCTACTGGATTACATTACTGCCTACTGGATTACATTACTGCCTGCTGGATTACATTACTGCCTACTGAATTACATTACTGCCTGCTGGATTACATTACTGCCAGCTGGATTACATTACTGCCAGCTGGATTACATTACTGCCTGCTGGATTACATTACTGCCTACTGGATTACATTACTGCCTGCTGGATTACATTACTGCCTGCTGGATTACATTACTGCCTGCTGGATTACATTACTGCCTACTGGATTACATTACTGCCTGCTGGATTACATTACTGCCTACTGGATTACATTACTGCCTGCTGGATTACATTACTGCCTGCTGGATTACATTACTGCCTGCTGGATTACATTACTGCCTGCTGGATTACATTACTGCCTACTGGATTACATTACTGCCTGCTGGATTACATTACTGCCTGCTGGATTACATTACTGCCTGCTGGATTACATTACTGCCTGCTGGATTACATTACTGCCTACTGGATTACATTACTGCCTGCTGGATTACATTACTGCCTGCTGGATTACATTACTGCCTACTGGATTACATTACTGCCTGCTGGATTACATTACTGCCTGCTGGATTACATTACTGCCTGCTGGATTACATTACTGCCTACTGGATTACATTACTGCCTGCTGGATTACATTACTGCCTGCTGGATTACATTACTGCCTGCTGGATTACATTACTGCCTACTGGATTACATTACTGCCTGCTGGATTACATTACTGCCTGCTGGATTACATTACTGCGTACTGGATTACATTACTGCCTGCTGGATTACATTACTGCCTACTGGATTACGTTACTGCCTGCTGGATTACATTACTGCCTACTGGATTACTTTACTGCCTGCTGGATTACATTACTGCCTGCTGGATTACATTACTGCCTGCTGGATTACATTACTGCCTGCTGGATTACATTACTGCCTACTGGATTACATTACTGCCTGCTGGATTACATTACTTCCTGCTGGATAACACAAGTGGACAGTAATGTAACAAAGATAAAAAATAACACTTTTGTAAGCAAAATTATCCCAGAAAACATTTTATAACCTCATTATGTTAACTTGGTTACTGTAACATGATACAACATCATTATGTTAACTTGGTTACTGTAACATGATACAACATCATTATGTTAACTTGGTTACTGTAACATGATACAACATCATTATGTTAACTTGGTTACTGTAACATGATACAACATCATTATGTTAACTTGGTTACTGTAACATGATACAACATCATTATGTTAACTGAGTTACTGTAACATGATACAACATCATTATGTTAACTTAGTTACTGTAACATGATACAACATCATTATGTTAACTGAGTCACTGTAACATGATACAACATCATTATGTTAACTTGGTTACTGTAACATGATACAACATCATTATGTTAACTTGGTTACTGTAACATGATACAACATCATTATGTTAACTTGGTTACTGTAACATGATACAACATCATTATGTTAACTGAGTTACTGTAACATGATACAACATCATTATGTTAACTGATACAACATCATTATGTTAACTTGGTTACTGTAACATGATACAACATCATTATGTTAACTTGGTTACTGTAACATGATACAACATCATTATGTTAACTGAGTTACTGTAACATGATACAACATCATTATGTTAACATGATACAACATCATTATGTTAACATGATACAACATCATTATGTTAACTTGGTTACTGTAACATGATACAACATCATTATGTTAACTTAGTTACTGTAACATGATACAACATCATTATGTTAACTTGGTTACTGTAACAAGATACAACATCATTATGTTAACTTGGTTACTGTAACATGATACAACATCATTATGTTAACTTGGTTACTGTAACATGATACACCATCATTATGTTAACTTAGTTACTGTAACATGATACAACATCATTATGATAACTGAGTTACTGTAACATGATGCAACATCATTATGATAACTGAGTTACTGTAACATGATGCAACATCATTATGTTAACTGAGTTACTGTAACATGATACAACATCATTATGATAACTGAGTTACTGTAACATGATGCAACATCATTATGATAACTGAGTTACTGTAACATGATACAACATCATTATGATAACTGAGTTACTGTAACATGATACAACATCATTATGATAACTGAGTTACTGTAACATGATGCAACATCATTATGTTAACTGAGTTACTGTAACATGATACAACATCATTATGATAACAGAGTTACTGTAACATGATGCAACATCATTATGTTAATTGAGTTACTGTAACATGATACAACATCATTATGTTAACTGAGTTACTGTAACATGATACAACATCATTATGATAACTGAGTTACTGTAACATGGTGCAACATCATTATGATAACTGAGTTACTGTAACATGATACAACATCATTATGTTATCTGAGTTACTGTAACATGATACAACATCATTATGTTAACTGAGTTACTGTAACATGATACAACATCATTATGATAACTGAGTTACTGTAACATGATGCAACATCATTATGATAACTGAGTTACTGTAACATGATACAACATCATTATGTTAACTGAGTTACTGTAACATGATACAACATCATTATGTTAACTGAGTTACTGTAACATGATACAACATCATTATGTTAACTTGGTTACTGTAACATGATACAACATCATTATGTTAACTGAGTTACTGTAACATGATACAACATCATTATGTTAACTTGGTTACTGTAACATGATACAACATCATTATGTTAACTGAGTTACTGTAACATGATACAACATCATTATGTTAACTGAGTTACTGTAACATGATACAACATCATTATGTTAACTGAGTTACTGTAACATGATACAACATCATTATGTTAACTGAGTTACTGTAACATGATACAACATCATTATGTTAACTGAGTTACTGTAACATGATACAACATCATTATGTTAACTTGGTTACTGTAACATAATACAACATCATTATGTTAACTGAGTTACTACAATATGATACAACATCATTATGATAACTGAGTTACTTTAACATGAAACAACTTTATTGTGATAACTGAGTTACTATAACATGATACAACATCATTATGATAACTGAGTTACTGTAACATGATGCAACATCATTATGATAACTGAGTTACTGTAACATGATACAACATCATTATGTTAACTGAGTTACTGTAACATGATACAACATCATTATGATAACTGAGTTACTGTAACATGATGCAACATCATTATGTTAACTGAGTTACTGTAACATGATACAACATCATTATGTTAACTTGGTTACTGTAACATGATACAACATCATTATGTTAACTGAGTTACTGTAACATGATACAACATCATTATGTTAACTGAGTTACTGTAACATGATACAACATCATTATGTTAACTGAGTTACTGTAACATGATACAACATCATTATGTTAACTGAGTTACTGTAACATGATACAACATCATTATGTTAACTTGGTTACTGTAACATGATACAACATCATTATGTTAACTGAGTTACTGTAACATGATACAACATCATTATGTTAACTGAGTTACTACAATATGATACAACATCATTATGTTAACTGAGTTACTGTAACATGATACAACATCATTTGGGGTGATTTCCTGCTCAAATAAAGGGTTAAACGGGATACGACTCATTCACAAGAATTGAATGATCTTTTCAAAACGTAATATGCCCATAGAACTGGTGAGGCAATTTACTTAAGTGGATAATCCATTAGTGAGCCTTCATTTTGAGAAAGGGTTAGGTACACATATATCATTGTCCTCATCGCTCTCGGGCCGTGTGGACCTACTGCGCAGACGCTACTCAGTATCCTGGCTGCAGTGGTGCGAGGTGGTGCTGTTGCGCCTCTGTTGACACCTCAGGAAAATTACTGCTGTCAACATGGCGGTTTGTCATAGGCGCCGCATTAATACTATTGGTATTGAGCTTCTCCCGGGGACGATTTCGCCTAGTTCAGCGCAAGTTCTCTTACTTTAGATCATCAGAGAGACGTATGGAATTCAAGATGGAGAATTATATGGAGTGGCTTTAAATGGAGCGCATAGAATCTTCGTGAAACTACTCACTGCAACGGTTTATGAATCGTTGGTTACACGTTTCCAGGACGTGATTCTTGATGTTACACCTGCTGTACGTGTGAGAATGAGTGATGTATCCAGGCATTATACCTGGATAAAGTTACGTAACGTCCCCTTTGAGGCGGATGAAGCTGATATCAGAAAAGTCTTCGAGAAATATGGGACAGTTTATTTTGCTCAGTATGGTATGTGGGTAGCAGGCGCCTACGCAGGTTTGCCAGAAGGTACTTTTAACCTTAAAATGACATTGAGACATCCCATACCGTCTTACGTTTATCTTCAGGAATTCAGGACACAGGTCATGGTTTTATATCCTGGGCAAAGGCGTACGTGTCGCCTATGTGGTGAGTATGACCACATAGCTGCAACATATCAGAAGAACAGACGGGTGCCTGAACCTGTGGTAGAAGATGCAGCCCCTGTCTTACGGGTGGCAGGTGAGGATCAATCACCAGAGGGAGGGCGTGGTCGTTTGTGGAGTGAGATGGTGGAGCAAGCTTTTAGGACTGGGGGTGAGTCCCCCCCTCAGTTTCCTGCCCCAGAATCTCCTTCAGTGACTTCTGCAGGGATGGTACCACGGGAGGAAGTGTTGGAAATTGAGGAAGAATTGAAGGAAGTTTTGAAGACCTTGTCACCGCCTGAGGAGGGAGTTACATCTGAGCAAGAAGTAGCTGTTGAGTTATCGTTTCCAGCTTGTCAACGATATGAGAATTTGGGGAATAATGATGAGACGGAGACGTCAGTGGGATTAATAAATCATTGTAAGGTGGATGTTGAGGTTCACCGTGAGGCTTCCCCAGACCATGTTATGGAGGACATGATTGTGACAAGGAAACGGGCAGCTACGTCAGGCTCGGATGATGTACTGACGCCAGCACAGAGGTCTGGGAAGCAGACTGGGGTGGTAGGAGAGGGAAGAGGTGGCGATGGGGGAGGTCATGATCAGAAACATCGGAAGAAGGGAGTGGGGAAAGAAGGTATTGTGAAGATAACACACAGAAATACTAATTCTAGTGGTGAAAAGAGTGAGGAGAAGAGGCAGGGGTGGAAAATTTAAAAGGCCTTCGGTGTATGACTGTCAATATTAATGGCTTATGTATAGCAGAATAAAGAGAGAATGGTTGTGCATGTTTCTTAATAAATATAGAGTGGATGTTGTGTTCCTCCAGGAACATAATTTCAAGGAGGGTAAAGTGTTAGAGGTAGCAGGTTATCAAGTAATGACCCTGCCAACTACCCGTTTAAAAGGTGGTGTGGGTATTTTAATAAAGAAGACGAGCCCGTTTATTTTGCAGAGAAGTGAGGGGGGAGGGGGGAGGGGGAGGGGGGAGGGGGAGGGGGGAGGTGGGAGGGGGGAGGGGGAGGGGGGAGAGTGTTGCGTGTGGATGGGTCGTAGATGGGTAAGCGTGTATCTTTTGTAAGTGTGTATGCGCCTGCGGAGAATAGCATGCAGGTAAGGAAGGATTTTGTGTGCGAGGATCTTGTCTATTTTTTGCGTGCACTTCCGGAAGTAGCAATAGTGGGGTGTGACTGGAATTGCGTTATTAGGGCGGCTGATGTAGAACCAAAAGGGGCAGGACATGTGTCTGTAACTCTCAGGGATTTGCTGAGGGACGTTAGGTTACGTGATGCGTTTGGGGGGGGGGAAACAGAACATACTTTTGTTAGGAGGGGATACGCAGCGAGGTTGGATAGAGTGTATCTGTCTCAAGGGGTTGTTGTGAAATCTTTTAATACCGTTGAGGCGGCTATGTCGGATCATAGGGCTGTAGTGGTGGAAGTAAGGTGGGAGGAGATGGCGGAAATATATAGGACTTATAGGAAATTGAACATTAGTGTGTTGAGTGATGAAGAAGGTTTGAAGGGTTTTTCTATTTGATGGAAAGAGCTTTACAAGGAAGCTCAGGAGGTGGATGACATTGTAACATTGTGAGATTATGTGGCTAAAGAAAGGATAAGAAAATACTATGTGATGGAGGATAAACGTATAAATAATTTAAAATATGGGCTTGCGAATTATTTTGAGGATCGATTAAGAGGTTGTTATGGGCAGGGGATGGTTGGTGGTGTTTGTCCCATGGATGAAATAGTAGACATAAAAGAGAGATTGCGAACGTTGCAAAATGATCGGTTTCAAATGGTAAGGATGCAAGCAGGGTTAGAAGAAGTTTTGTGGGGGGACAAACAATCAGCGTGTGTGTTGCAACATCAAACGCAAAGGCAGGCGCTGATGGCTATCCTGAGATTAGAAGTAAATGAGACGATGGGGATCTATAGAGCAGGGCAGGAGATAAGAAATACAAAGGGTATGTGTGTATATGCGGATATGTGGTATGAAAAGTACTGGACAAGCGGGGGTGTGGATGATGTGGAGTTAGACAGTGTGTACATATGCAACGTGCAATTTAGGTAATAGTGATAGAATGGCTTTGGGTGGGGTTATTACTGCAGAGGAAATAGAGATTGCTTTACAGGGCATGAGGAAGGGAAAAACCCCGGGTATTGATGGTCTACCGGTGGAATTTTATTTAGAGCATTGGGCGTTGATAGGAAATTTCGTGGTTAGGTTATTTAATTGTTTGAAGGAGAAGGGTAAGTTAGGAGATAAGCAGACTACAGCAGTTGTGGTGCTGGTCCCGAAAGGTAAGAGGCAGCCCACCCTTCGGGAGTATCAGGCAATATCGTTGCTATGTGCAGACTATAAGGTTTTTGCAAAAAATTTAGGTAATAGGGTTAAATGTGTAGTGGGGAGGGTCGTTTCGAAATCGCAGTTTGGGCTGCCCGGAAGGTCGATGATTGAAGGACACGGGATTCTGAGAAGATTTGTGGAGTCAACAGGAGGGGAGGAGGGGGCGGCTTTACTGGCTTTAGACTGACAGGCAGCCTATGATAGAGTGGAAAGGCGTGCACTGCTGGGTATACTTAGGAGACAAGGTTATGGGGAAGAAATAGTTGATTGGGTAAATACGCTGTATAGTGGAGCAAAAATGAGTGTACAAACAAATGGGTGTATGGGGAGGGAATTTGCGATGGGTAGAGGTCTCAGCAGGGGTGTCCCATGTCTCAGATCTTATCTGTGCGTATTCAGGACCGCATTTATAGAATGGTTGAACGCACTGTCAGTACCCGGGGTGAGGGTGGGGTTGAGGGAGGGACGCTTTGGCCGGGATTAATAGGTTACGTAGATGATACGACTGTTCTGGTTCGTGAAAGGAAGTCTATGAAAGTATTGGACGATGTTGTGCAAGTGTTTGAACGTGCCACGGGTATGAAGGTAAACAGTGAGAAGTCAATGATCATGGGGTTGGGCACTTGGAAATGGGGGGGTAAGGTGAGTTATAATGTTGTTAAAAAGTGTGCGGCGTCGCTAAAGATTTGTGGTATTATATACAAGGATGACATGGATGTGGCGCGTGAGGAAAACTCGGATGGGTTGTTAGAAAGGATCGTGGGACGTCTGGGTGTTTTGAGGCCCCAGCATCTCACTCTGGCCCAACGTGTGATTGTCGTAAATGTTTTATTGTATAGTAAGGTTTGGCATGTTGCGGCTGCGTTCCCGATTACAGCGACGGCGATTGTGGGAATTTTGAGAAGGGTGTTTAAATTTTTGTGGGGATCAAGTTGTGATTGGTTAAGAAGAGAGGTTGTTATGTTACCGGTGTGCCAGGGTGGGTTGGGATTGATGGATCTAAGACGGAGGGCTAAATGTGTGTTTCTTAAATGGGAAACATTGCGTGTGGGCGTGATGGCGGGAAATATAGAACAGGTATATATGAGGTTTAAGAAGTGATATGGAGGTGTTGAATTGAGGGAATGTGAAATTGTTCTACGGGCCTTGTTGTTGGTTAAGGAACGGAGAAACTTTCGAATATGGGTTTTGTGTAGGTTACTGGTGGGTAAGTATGTTGCCCCTGTTGAGAGTTTATTCCCCATGTACTCGTGGAGAAACATCTGGTATAGATTTAGCAAGCTGAAATTATTGCCTAGGGTGCGTGACATTGTTTCGTTTTTTGCATGGTATCGTGCCGTCAGGGGCCATACTAAGAACCAGGAGAGTAGTAGAGGGAGGGGGTGTGGTTTTGTGGAGGGGACGACACGGCGTTGCATGTAGTTTATTTTTGTGAAGGGTTAGAAGATGTCAGGGGTTGGTTACGTAGGTTGGTACTGAGGGTGGGAGGGACTGGGGTGGCGGTTCTGCGTGCTTTAAGGCAAGATTGCTCTGATGTTTTAGACTTGCTACAGTATCGAAAATAATATTTATTGCATGATGGGTACCTCTATGTGTTCTAAAGCCAAATTGTTTTTCAGTAAAAAGATGATTAAACTCCATATAGTAGTTCTGTCTGTTGGAAATGATCTTCTTAAGAACTTTCCCAGGGACTTCAAGTAAAGATATAGATCTATAATTCCCTGGTTGATGAATGCCTTTATTGGATTTAGCAAGAAAGATCATCCTAGCAGTCTTAAAAACCACTGGAAAATGTCCGGAGGCCAAGATGGCATTAAAGATATTAACCAAAGACTGTTTACAATTTCTGGGTAGGAACTTTATTTGTTTCATTGTTATTCCAGAGAGACCAGGGGCTCTATTTGGCATTCTTCCAATAACTTGACTCATCTCAAATAGTGTGATAGGTCTAGTAAGCGGGTGGGTCTCTTCAAGAGTTGAAGTATCGATGGAAGGTAGTGGTTGTAGATCATCTAAGTTCTCATCTCTCCATTCATTGACCAACTGATAGTGATTATTATTAAATCGACGACTGTTATTGTGGGAGAGGATTTTCTCTCATACATCACCCATCAAATCAGCTTGGTCCTGTGGATCATCAAGTTTAATCTCAACCTCTTCATCATCATCATCAGCGAAGGTATGAATTAGGTAGGTAGGAGCCTTGTGCTTTGCACCTAAAAGTTACCGAATCTTACTCCAAAATTTATCAGGCTCTTGTTTGTCTGATTAGCTTTTAGAACTAGCAGTTTCCACAAGTCACGTTTGTGATGACTAATAGTGTTAATTAATTCTTTCCTCAATCTACACAATGTAGCTACTGGTGGTTGTCGCGTTTGAAGATGCCTTCGACATTCTGTTTGATAATTTTAATTGCCACCAGAGATGTTCATAAAGCTTTTGATAGCTTATGGCATGATGGTCTTATATACAAACTTATTGACCTACCAGACCATAACTGGACCTTTCTCAGATTAATATATAACTTCTTAACTCAAAGAAAAATCATTCCTACCTTTCATGGCAAGTCAACAGAGCCTTTTATACCGACAGCTGGTGTCCCACAAGGGACACCAGAGTTTAATGATACAATTGATACAACCAGAGTTTAATGATACAATTATAACGCAATTTGCAGATGATGTCATCCATGTTGTCTCATCAACTCCTGTAACAGGAAAATACAAGTATGAAAGAGTCATAGAAAAAATGAATATTGAACTTCGTCGAACATCCAATTGAGAAAAGAAATGGAGAATTACGACCAACCCTGACAAAGTCCTTGTTAGCACGATAGGATGTTTTGTATCAACCATCGAAGATAAGGGAGGTATCTCCATCAGAGGTACACCTGTAGCCATTAGAAATCCTAACAAGATCTTGGGATATGAAATAGACAGGCTGCTCCACTCAACATCTCACGCCAATAAAAAGATCAACATAGCCAAAGCCGGTCTTAGCAGTCTCTTTAGATTTAATCAGTCCCCACCACAAGTCAAAAAACATCTGTATAAAATGATGATAAGACCTATACTCGAATACCCGTGTGTCCCAATGTCATTAACAACAAAGACCAACATGCTACGGTTGCAACGGGTCCAGAATAGAGCTCTCCGCTTTATTACGGGTACCAGGAGGAGAGACAGAGTCAAAATGGCAGATTTCCATGTGCAACAGGATATTACTGCCTTAAATGTACGCCTTGATAAGCTGAAGAAGAGACAACTCTATGCAATGCAAGAACTCTACATACCAAATAGAGAACATCCTCTCCAAGTTGAAAATACCATCAATATCATCAATACTCCTCCTCACAGGACCCAAAGAATGACTCTCCCACAGAGGCTGCGTCGCTTCATCCATAAAGACGATTACCATCGACCAATGATCTTGAGCAACCTCCCGGCAGATGAAGATGATTGGCTAACACTGGAACCCTTCTATGTCTACTAAGAAAATCATCGCCCCCAATTAGGGAGACATCTTGTATAACATTTCTACTGTTAAAATTATACTACATTTACTATGGCGGGACACCACCTTGTAAGAAGCTAACGTGTCAAGTAATTCTTTACGAACTGTCCAGACAATTACCGCCTTGATTGTCGTTTAAATATTCGTTGTGCAATCCCCCCCCCCAAAAAAAAAGGCAATTGCAACTTGTATATCTACTAGTAATAATTCAGTCATATACCTATATATGTGTTATATCTATGTGACTGATAGGTTAGTATTATACCCCTTCAAGAATATTCTATTATTCCACATACACTTTTTAAATTACACCAAAGTGGTTGGGCCACTTCCCTTTTATATCCTACCTCATTCCCCCCTCCCACCCTTTTCCAATATTTCTATCCTTGTTAGGTAAGACACATATGCAACAGTTAGGTATCTTTATTTCGAAACGTTTCGCCTACACAGTAGGCTTCTTCAGTCGAGTACAGAAAAGTTGATAGAAGCAGAAGACGATGTAATCAGTCCATCACCCTTTAAGTTTTGAGGTGGTCAGTCCCTCAGTCTGGAGAAGAGCATTGTTCCAAAGTCTGAAACAATACGGAGTTGAAGTGACAGGATGGAGCCTTATATAGCGCCAGGAGGTGAGACGTAGGTCACTAGTAGAACGCAGATGTTGGGAGGTCAGGTCCCTCTCAAATCCAGCCGTTCTCACTAGAAGAGGTTGTCGAAGTAGATTTCAGGTCTGTACCAAGATACCCTTGTGTTGCAGTGTCTGACAGATTGAACATTAAAGTGGTATAAAATACCGACAGGTTGTTAGGTAAGACACATATGCTACAGTTAGGTATCTTTATTTCGAAACGTTTCGCCTACACAGTAGGCTACTGTGTAGGCGAAACGTTTCGAAATAAAGATACCTAACTGTTGCATATGTGTCTACCTAACAACCTGTCGGTATTTTATACCACTTTAATGTTCATTTCTATCCTTACCCATCCTTCTTCCTTACTCATCTTACCAAAGACTCTGGTCATAAGAAGAAGACTTCAAGTCATAACTCCCCTCTAGGGAGGTTCTTTGTTCAAGGGTATTAGATCAGTGCTCCAATTCCCGGAAATAAGAATGAAATTTCCCCCTTTCACCCCCCCCCCCATCAACCGGCGCTGTAAAATTTCTATGAGTTTAGCTCTCCCCATACTAATAATAATAATAATAATAATAGTAATAATAATCATCAAGAAATAACTTCAGAATGCCTCTTCTGATCAGCATCATTTCTCAAAAGCTGATATATCTTAATAGGAAATATTTTTGTATTGATTTTGGGCTGAGTTTGTGCCCTTGTGCAATTTTTTTAAAGAGAATTTTATCAAATTATCTTAATAAACTAAGTATCAAATACTCCTTTTACAGAATTGGTAAGAATTTATATCGATATAAATGAGAAAAGAAAACGGAAAAACTCGCATTTTTTGGCGAAAATTCTCATCAGAATTTTCCTTTCCCCAAAATTTTCATATGTTACTCGAGGACGCCTTATTAAATCGGCTTCCAATTTAAGATTTCGTTCCCTCTCTGATAACGGGAGAAAGCGCCCTCTGATCTTCAAAATTTAAACACTGGAGATACATGTAAATGGTATAAAATAACGACCTTATCAAGTCACAAACAAATCTGGTTGAGCAAAGAGTGTGTGAGTAAATATAAGGAGGATAGTGAGGTGAGGGGTCAAGTGAGGAATGTTGAAGTTGATTGCTGAGGAGAGATTGTATTTCAGAAGGACCTGCCAGGCAGGGGCCAATAGGTTTGTTGCTGTGTAGCAGAACGATGAAGAAGTTCTCGTTGAAATTGTTGGATATTCAGATTAGTGATGATTCCAGGATCCTGCGACTCTGAGTGTCTTCTTCCCTGATGATGAGCCTTGCATCTCCATAGTTAATTAAGTGGATATGGGAGTCTCGGTGCAAAACACAGCTATCCCTCAAGTCGTCTATTCTGCTGGTGTATTGGGGTTCCGAAATACATGTTTGGAGGTCTCTGGATTTTTTGCAACGATTGTAATCATTTATACGTGAGCGAAACATTCGGAGATAAATGACATCCGGCAACAGTGGAATGCCCAGCAATAAGTGATCCATCCCAACTATGCAGATCTGATGGCAGCCAAAAGTGTCCAGATGGAATTACCCTTGAGCTTCAACAGGCAGCAAACATCCACATTGGCTAATACCTATCTCCAATACAGCAGGGAGGAAGAAGCAACAGCTGCCAGCTTCAGGGAGTCCCAAAAATCTAGAAAATATGGTGAACTTGCCCATCATTATATGTTTGTTCCCATAGGCATCTAAGTTACTAAAGGAACCAAACAAAATACTCCTCAAGGCAACTAGAGATCCCAGGGTGATTAGTTTCTATTCCAGTAATCAATTGCTTCAGTTTAAAGAGGTAATGCATGCTGTATACTGGGTATGTACCCACTCTCCCTGAGCCGTGAGCTTTATCATACCTCTGCTTAAAGCTATGTATGGATCCTGCCTCCACTACATCGCTTCCCAAACTATTCCACTTACTGACTACTCTGTGGCTGAAGAAATACTTCCTAACATCCCTGTGATTCATCTGTGTCTTCAACTTCCAACTGTGTCCCCTTGTTACTGTGTCCAATCTCTGGAACATCCTGTCTTTGTCCACCTTGTCAATTCCTCTCAGTATTTTGTATGTCGTTATCATGTCCCCCCTATCTCTCCTGTCCTCCAGTGTCGTCAGGTTGATTTCCCTTAACCTCTCCTCGTAGGACATACCTCTTAGCTCTGGGACTAGTCTTGTTGCAAACCTTTGCACTTTCTCTAGTTTCTTTACGTGCTTGGCTAGGTGTGGGTTCCAAACTGGTGCCGCATACTCCAATATGGGCCTAACGTACACGGTGTACAGGGTCCTGAATGATTCCTTATTAAGATGTCGGAATGCTGTTCTGAGGTTTGCTAGGCGCCCGTATGCTGCAGCAGTTATTTGGTTGATGTGCGCTTCAGGAGATGTGCCTGGTGTTATACTCACCCCAAGATCTTTTTCCTTGAGTGAGGTTTGTAGTCTCTGGCCCCCTAGACTGTACTCCGTCTGCGGTCTTCTTTGCCCTTCCCCAATCTTCATGACTTTGCACTTGGTGGGATTGAACTCCAGGAGCCAATTGCTGGACCAGGTCTGCAGCCTGTCCAGATCCCTTTGTAGTTCTGCCTGGTCTTCGATCGAATTCTTCTCATCAACTTCACGTCATCTGCAAACAGGGACACCTCAGAGTCTATTCCTTCCGTCATGTCGTTCACAAATACCAGAAACAGCACTGGTCCTAGGACTGACCCCTGTGGGACCCCGCTGGTCACAGGTGCCCACTCTGACACCTCGCCACGTACCATGACTCGCTGCTGTCTTCCTGACAAGTATTCCCTGATCCATTGTAGTGCCTTCCCTGTTATCCCTGCTTGGTCCTCCAGTTTTTGCACCAATCTCTTGTGTGGAACTGTGTCAAACGCCTTCTTGCAGTCCAAGAAAATGCAATCCACCCACCCCTCTCTCTCTTGTCTTACTGCTGTCACCATGTCATAGAGCTCCAGTAGGTTTGTGACACAGGATTTCCCGTCCCTGAAACCATGTTGGCTGCTGTTGATGAGATCGTTCCTTTCTAGGTGTTCCACCACTCTTCTCCTGATAATCTTCTCCATGATTTTGCATACTATACATGTCAGTAACACTGGTCTGTAGTTTAATGCTTCATGTCTGTCTCCTTTTTTAAAGATTGGGACTACATTTGCTGTCTTCCATGCCTCAGGCAATCTCCCTGTTTCGTGTGTGTGTGTGTGTGTGTGTGTGTGTGTGTGTGTGTGTGTGTGTGTGTGTGTGTGTGTGTGTGTGTGTGTGTGTGTGTGTGTGTGTGTGTGTGTGTATTAAGAACTATAGCAGTTTTAGGACAGAGAATAATAATTCTTTGAGCTTCATTTTGTATTAGCTCCAATGACTGGTGAGAATTGTCCTTAACTAATATTATCATGGGCCCAGCATGATCAGTTAAGAATTTAATAAACTGTAGGTTACGTACATCATTCTCAGTATTCCCACATTATCACCATAGTTGGGGTTGTAACCAGAAACAGCTGTGTCAGCATTTAGCCTTTCTTTGCATATTTTATTAAGTTGAAGGATGATGGATTTATTGATACGTCTGCGCCAAGAAATCTAAGATTTAACGTTTCTGATGTTTTCGCCATGCAAACAAATGGAAGTAGCATGTCGTTAGCTTATCAATATCTTTGTTTCAGATGAAGATATGACGAGACCTAGGCGATTACAAATTACGTATACCTCAATAAGAGGTTGCGTGGAATATTGCAATTTCAACATAGTGTGCAGCTTTATATTTACTCATGGTAAGTAGAGCATTTAGGGAAGCATTATTCTTCCCTGCGGTGTACCTAGGGACATTTCTTTAGATTCGCTTCTAAAACCTTGGTTAAGAACAAAGGATACTCTGACGGAATCTTTTATCTAACTAAATAGGTTACCTCCAATATTCGTTTTGGCTAGTTCATGTAGGGTAACAGTTCTGCTTGTGATATCAAATGCAAATTTTAGATCGAGAAATGCGGTAAAACTAGAAGTGTGTACAATTAGAAAGGTCTGCTAGTTTTTCCTCTCCTGGAACTATAGAGATGAGGGAAAAGTTGGTGCCTGATTCTACAGTATAGTTTGCTAAGTATCATTCTTCCAAATGGTCATAATGTATCAAACTGTTGCAGCTTAATGATAGAAACAATGAGATTACTGGTCTAGAAAATATGAAGAATATTCACGCTGGCACTAAGATTGTACAGCGTTAACAAACAGTTAACAGGGACATACCTTAATGTTCTGAGGATATCATAAGTTCTACATTCACTTTACCAGTTCTTCTACCCACAAGTGTTAATTTGCGTTGTTGCGGATCATTATATTTTTAGTCAGTTATTGTGGAAGATTCGTGTCCTCTTTTTCTATTTCCTTGATCACTAAGCAAGTTCTCAGTAGTGGCAAGTAATCATCATTAAATTTTAAGGTGCCTATGGGCTCGTAATTTATATATCATTGATACAAACAGTTAATTACGTTATCTTTATGATATGGGTTAAGAATACCTGTTTTTCTTTTAAATTCAGTTCTTGATTGTTGGAAATACGTTCAGGATTAATAGTTCTGAATTAACTCTAACATAGTCGTGCATCATAGGTGATATATTAATCCCAAGCACTAATCTAATATATATATATATATATATATATATATATATATATATATATATATATATATATATATATATATATATATATATATATATATATATATATATATATATATATATATATATATATATATATATATATATATATATATATATATATATATATATATAAGAAAATAAGAAGGAACACTGCACCAGGCCTACTGATTCATGCGGAGCAGGTCCATGTCCCATCCCCCCCGGATGAGCCCAATGACCCACCCAGTCTGGTCACCTCCACTCAAGGAAGGAGCACGGCACCAGACCCAGCAGCACAAGCTAGTCCGGTCAAACTCACACCCACCCACACCCACTCATGCATTTATCTAACCTATTTTTAAAACCACACAACGTTTTAGCCTGAATAACTGTACAGGGGAGTTTGTTCCACTCATCCACAACTTTATTACCAAAGCAATGCTTTCCTATATGCTTCCTGAATCTGAATTTTTCCAACTTGAAACCATTGCTGCGAGTCCTGTCTTGGCTGGAAATTTTCAGCACGCTATTTATATCCCCTTTATTTATTCCTGTTTTCCATTTATACACCTCGATCATATCCCCCCTAATTCTACGCCATAGTTTTAATAGTGCATAGGTTTAATAGTGCATGAGCATGATAATGCTCGTTTACTTCCACTGGTGTTTGTTATAAACCCCTCCAATATTCTTATATCTGGTAGCAAAATTTCAAAGAATAATGGTGGATTCACTAATGATGTGATCTTAAAAGCATTGATTGAAGCTGATTAGCCTGGACATTTATCAAGATGGTATTGTATGTTTATTAAACACTGCAGGACAACCAGTGTATGCCGCAACTTCTTTTTAACATAAATCTCACAGTACTTTGTTGACTTTAAGTTATACGTTGCATATCCAGGCAATTTTGTGGGAGGTGCTCCACCTCGTAGTCTACATTTCTGCAAACAAAATGCATCAATATTCTTGGTTGCACTAATGTGACCTAAGTTGTGGAACCAATTCCTGATGGAGGTAATGTTCCATGATTTTTTTAATCTATCCATTGTAGCAATTTATTGAAACCTCTTGTGCATAACTCATGAAATTATAATAACTCATT
>NW_027198589.1:12500-42327 GCF_038502225.1 Cherax quadricarinatus | reverse complement strand
TACAGTGGACCCCCGCATACCGTTGGCATCACATAAACGTTAAATCCGCATACTGATACATTTATCGCTAAGATTTTGCCTCGCATACCGCTAAAAAACCCGCTCAACGCTATTCGTCCGAGACACGTCTATGTGAGGCCTGAGCCAGCCTCACATGTTCCGCCGGTGGCATTGTTTACAAGCCAGCCTCCGCGGTAACATCCAAGCATACAATCGGAACATTTCGTATTATTACAGCGTTTTTGGTGATTTTATCTGCAAAATAAGTGACCATGGGCCCCAAGAAAGCTTCTAGTGCCAACCCTGTGGTAAAAAGGGTGAGAAATATTATCGAAATACTGTGGTACCATGGTCAACTGCTGATGCTGCTGCTGCTGTAGCACCGTCAGCTGCTGCTGCTGTAGCACCGTCAGCTGCTGCTGCTGCTGTAGCACCATCAGCTGCTGCTGCTGCTGTAGCACCGTTAGCTGCTGCTGCTGCTGTAGCACAGTCAGCTGCTGCTGTAGCACCGTCTGCTGCTGCTGTAGCACTGTCAGCTGCTGCTGTAGCACTGTCAGCTGCTGCTGTAGCTGTAGCACCGTCAGCTGCTGCTGTAGCACCGTCTGCTGCTGCTGTAGCACCGTGCTGCTGCTGCTGTAGCACCGTCAGCTGCTGCTGCTGCTGTAGCACCGTCAGCTGCTGCTGTAGCACCGTCAGCTGCTGCTGCTGTAGCACCGTCTGCTGCTGCTGTAGCTGCTGCTGCTGCTGCTGCTGTAGCACCGTCAGCTGCTGCTGCTGCTGTAGCACCAGTGCTGCTGCTGCTGTAGCACCGTCTGCTGCTGCTGTAGCTGCTGCTGTAGCACCGTCAGCTGCTGCTGCTGTAGCACCGTCAGCTGCTGCTGCTGTAGCACCGTCTGCTGCTGCTGTGTGCTGTAGCACCGTCAGCTGCTGCTGCTGCTGCTGTAGCACCGTCAGCTGCTGCTGCTGCTGCTGTAGCACCGTCAGCTGCTGCTGCTGCTGCTGTAGCACCGTCAGCTGCTGCTGCTGCTGCTGTAGCACCGTCAGCTGCTGCTGCTGCTGCTGTAGCACCGTCAGCTGCTGCTGCTGCTGCTGTAGCATCGTCTGCTGCTGCTGTAGCACCGTCTGCTGCTGCTGTAGCACCGTCAGCTGCTGCTGCTGCTGTACCACCGTCAGCTGCTGCTGTAGTACCGTCTGCTGCTGCTGCTGTAGCACCAGCTGCTGCTGCTGCTGTAGCACCGTCAGCTGCTGCTGCTGCTGTAGCACCGTCTGCTGCTGCTGCTGCTGCACCGTCAGCTGCTGCTGCTGTAGCACCGTCAGCTGCTGCTGCTGTCAGCTGCTGCTGCTGTAGCACCGTCAGCTGCTGCTGCTGTAGCACCGTCTGCTGCTGCTGTAGCACCGTCTGCTGCTGCTGCTGTAGCACCGTCTGCTGCTGCTGCTGCTGCTGTAGCACCGTCTGCTGCTGCTGTAGCACCGTCTGCTGCTGCTGTAGCACCGTCTGCTGCTGCTGCTGCTGCTGTAGCACCGTCTGCTGCTGCTGCTGCTGTAGCACCGTCTGCTGCTGCTGCTGTAGCACCGTCTGCTGCTGCTGCTGCTGTAGCTGCTGCTGCTGTAGCACCGTCTGCTGCTGTAGCACCGTCAGCTGCTGCTGCTGCTGTAGCACCGTCAGCTGCTGCTGCTGCTGCTGCTGCTGTAGCACCGTCAGCTGCTGCTGCTGCTGCTGTAGCACCGTCAGCTGCTGCTGCTGCTGTACCACCGTCAGCTGCTGCTGCTGCTGCACTGTCAGCTGCTGCTGCTGCTGCTGCGCCACCGTCTGCTGCTGCTGTAGCACTGTCTGCTCTGCTGCTGCTGTAGCACCGTCTGCTGCTGCAGCACCGTAGCTGCTGTGCTGCTGCTGTAGCACCGTCAGGTGCTGCTGCTGTAGCACCGTCAGGTGCTGCTGCTGTAGCACCGTCAGGTGCTGCTGCTGTAGCACCGTCAGGTGCTGCTGCTGTAGCACCGTCAGGTGCTGCTGTAGCACCGTCAGGTGCTGCTGTAGCACCGTCAGCTGCTGCTGTAGCACCATCAGCTGCTGCTGCTGCTGTAGCACCGTCAGCTGCTGCTGCTGTAGCACCGTCAGCTGCTGCTGCTGCTGCTGTAGCACCATCAGCTGCTGCTGCTGTAGCACCATCAGCTGCTGCTGCTGTACCACCGTCAGCTGCTGCTGCTGCACCACCGTCAGCTGCTGCTGCTTCTGTAGCACCGTCAGCTGCTGCTGCTGCTGTAGCACCGTCTGCTGCTGCTGCTGTAGCACCGTCTGCTGCTGCTGCTGTAGCACCGTCAGCTGCTGCTGTTGTAGCACCGTCAGCTGCTGCTGCTGTTGTAGCACCGTCAGCTGCTGCTGCTGCTGCAGCACCGTCAGCTGCTGCTGCTGCTGTAGCACCGTCAGCTGCTGCTGCTGCTGTAGCACCGTCAGCTGCTGCTGCTGTAGCACCGTCAGCTGCTGCTGCTGTAGCACCGTCAGCTGCTGCTGCTGTAGCACCGTCAGCTGCTGCTGCTGTAGCACCATCAGCTGCTGCTGCTGTAGCACCGTCAGCTGCTGCTGCTGTAGCACCGTCAGCTGCTGCTGCTGTAGCACCGTCAGCTGCTGCTGTAGCACCGTCAGCTGCTGCTGCTGTAGCACCGTCAGCTGCTGCTGCTGTAGCACCGTCAGCTGCTGCTGCTGTAGCACCGTCAGCTGCTGCTGCTGTAGCACCGTCAGCTGCTGCTGCTGTAGCACCGTCAGCTGCTGCTGCTGTAGCACCGTCAGCTGCTGCTGCTGTAGCACCGTCAGCTGCTGCTGCTGTAGCACCGTCAGCTGCTGCTGCTGTAGCACCGTCAGCTGCTGCTGCTGTAGCACCGTCAGCTGCTGCTGCTGTAGCACCGTCAGCTGCTGCTGCTGTAGCACCGTCAGCTGCTGCTGCTGCTGCTGTAGCACTGTCAGCTGCTGCTGTAGCACCGTCAGCTGCTGCTGCTGCTGCTGTAGCACCGTCAGCTGCTGCTGCACCACCGTCAGCTGCTGCTGCTGCTGCTGTAGCACCGTCAGCTGCTGCTGCACCACCGTCAGCTGCTGCTGCTGCTGCACCACCGTCAGCTGCTGCTGCTGTAGCACCGTCAGCTGCTGCTGCTGTGTAGCACCGTCAGCTGCTGCTGCTGCTGTAGCACCGTCAGCTGCTGCTGCTGCTGTAGCACCGTCAGCTGCTGCTGCTGCTGTAGCACCGTCAGCTGCTGCTGCTGTCAGCTGCTGCTGCTGCTGCACCGTCAGCTGCTGCTGCTGTAGCACCGTCAGCTGCTGCTGCTGCTGCTGTAGCACCCTGTCTGCTGCTGCTGCTGTGTAGCACCGTCAGCTGCTGCTGCTGTAGCACCGTCAGCTGCTGCTGCTGTAGCACCGTCAGCTGCTGCTGCTGTAGCACCGTCAGCTGCTGCTGCTGTAGCACCGTCAGCTGCTGCTGCTGTAGCACCGTCAGCTGCTGCTGCTGTAGCACCGTCAGCTGCTGCTGCTGTAGTCAGCTGCTGCTGCTGTAGCACCGTCAGCTGCTGCTGCTGTAGCTGCTGCTGTACACCGTCAGCTGCTGCTGCTGTAGCACCGTCAGCTGCTGCTGCTGCTGTAGCACCGTCAGCTGCTGCTGCTGTAGCACCGTCAGCTGCTGCTGCTGCTGCTGTAGCACCGACAGCTGCTGCTGCTGCTGTAGCACCGTCAGCTGCTGCTGCTGTAGCACCATCAGCTGCTGCTGCTGCGGTAGCACCGTCAGCTGCTGCTGCTGTACCGTCAGCTGCTGCTGCTGTAGCACCGTCAGCTGCTGCTGCTGCACTAGCACCGTCTGCTGCTGCTGTCAGCTGCTGCTGTAGCACCGTCAGCTGCTGCTGCTGCTGTAGCACCGTCAGCTGCTGCTGCTGCTGTAGCACCGTCAGCTGCTGCTGCTGCACCGTCAGCTGCTGCTGCTGTAGCACCGCAGCTGCTGTCTGCACCAGCTGCTGCTGCTGTAGCACCGTGCTGCTGCTGCTGTAGCACCGTCAGCTGCTGCTGCTGCTGTAGCACCGTCAGCTGCTGCTGCTGTAGTCACTGTCAGCTGCTGCTGCTGCTGCTGTAGCACCGTCTGCTGCTGCTGCTGCTGTAGCACCGTCAGCTGCTGCTGCTGCTGTAGCACCGTCAGCTGCTGCTGCTGTAGCACCGTCAGCTGCTGCTGCTGTAGCACCGTCACTGCTGCTGTAGCACCGTCTGCTGCTGCTGCTGCTGCTGCTGTAGCACCGTCAGCTGCTGCTGCTGTAGCACTGTCAGCTGCTGCTGTAGCACTGTCTGCTGCTGCTGCTGCTGTAGCAGTCTGCTGCTCTGCTGCACTGTCTGCTGCTGCTGCTGTCAGCTGCTGCTGTAGCTGTGCTGCTGCTGTAGCACCAGCTGCTGCTGCTGCTGCTGCTGTAGCACTGTCTGCTGCTGCTGCTGTAGCACCGTCAGCTGCTGCTGCTAGCACCGTCAGCTGCTGCTGCTGCTGTAGCACCGTCTGCTGCTGTAGCACCGTCAGCTGCTGCTGTAGCACCGTGTAGCAGTGCTGCTGTAGCACCGTCAGCTGCTGCTGCTGCTGTAGCACCGTCAGCTGCTGCTGCTGCTGTAGCACCGTCAGCTGCTGCTGCTGCTGTAGCAGTGTCATCTGCTGCTGCTGCTGTAGCACCGTCAGCTGCTGCTGTAGCACCATCAGCTGCTGCTGTAGCACCATCAGCTGCTGCTGTAGCACCGTCAGCTGCTGCTGTAGCACCGTCAGCTGCTGCTGTAGCACCGTCAGCTGCTGCTGTAGCACCGTCAGCTGCTGCTGTAGCACCGTCAGCTGCTGCTGTAGCACCGTCAGCTGCTGCTGTAGCACCGTCAGCTGCTGCTGTAGCACCGTCAGCTGCTGCTGTACCACCGTCAGCTGCTGCTGCTGCTGCTGCTGCAGCACTGTCAGCTGCTGCTGCTGCTGTAGCACCGTCAGCTGCTGCTGCTGCTGTAGCACCGTCAGCTGCTGCTGTACCACCGTCAGCTGCTGCTGTACCACCATCAGCTGCTGCTGCTGTAGCACTGTCAGCTGCTGCTGCTGGTGCTGTAGCACTGTCAGCTGCTGCTGCTGCTGTAGCACCGTCAGCTGCTGCTGCTGTAGTACCGTCAGCTGCTGCTGCTGTAGCACCGTCAGCTGCTGCTGCTGTAGCACCGTCAGCTGCTGCTGCTGTAGCACCGTCAGCTGCTGCTGCTGTGCTGTAGCACCGTCAGCTGCTGCTGCTGCTAGCTCCGTCAGCTGCTGCTGCTGTAGCACCGTCAGCTGCTGCTGCTGTAGCACCGTCAGCTGCTGCTGCTGTAGCACCGTCAGCTGCTGCTGCTGTAGCACCGTCAGCTGCTGCTGCTGCTGTAGCACCGTCAGCTGCTGCTGCTGCTGCTGTAGCACCGTCAGCTGCTGCTGCTGCTGCTGCTGTAGCACCGTCAGCTGCTGTAGCACCGTCAGCTGCTGCTGCTGTAGCACCGTCAGCTGCTGCTGCTGTAGCACCGTCAGCTGCTGCTGCTGTAGCACCGTCAGCTGCTGCTGCTGCTGTAGCACCGTCAGCTGCTGCTGCTGTAGCACCGTCAGCTGCTGCTGCTGTAGCACCGTCAGCTGCTGCTGCTGCTGTAGCACTGTCAGCTGCTGCTGCTGTAGCACCGTCAGCTGCTGCTGCACTGCTGTAGCACCGTCTGCTGCTGCTGCTGTAGCACCGTCAGCTGCTGCTGCTGCTGTAGCACCGTCAGCTGCTGCTGCTGCTGCTGTAGCACCAGTGCTGCTGCTGCTGTGCTGCTGCTGCTAGCACCGTCAGCTGCTGCTGCTGCTGTAGCTCAGCTGCTGCTGTAGCACCGTCAGCACCGCTGCTGCTGCTGCTGTAGCACCGTCTGCTGCTGCTGTAGCACCGTCTGCTGCTGCTGTAGCACCGTCAGCTGCTGCTGTAGCACCGTCAGCTGCTGCTGTAGCACCGTCTGCTGCTGCTGCTTCTGTAGCACCGTCTGCTGCTGTAGCACTGTCAGCTGCTGCTGCTGCTGCTGTAGCACCATCTGCTGCTGCTGTACCACCATCAGCTGCTGCTGCTGCTGTTGTAGTACCGTCTGCTGCTGCTGTAGCATTGTCAGCTGCTGCTGCTCTAGCACCGTTGTTGGTGTGGCTTATTGAAAATACCAAGAAACAATTAACCCCAGATGGTTAGCCACCCAGGATAACCCAAAAAAGTGTGTCATCGAAGACTGTCTAACTTATTTCCATTGGGGTCCTTAATCTTGTCTCCCAGGATGCAACCCACACCAGTCGACTAACACCCAGGTGAACAGGGAAAAATGCCTGGAACTAGTGCTCATATTGGTGAATTTAAAGCCAGCAAAGGTTGGTTTGAGAGATTTAAGAATCGTAGTGGCATACACAGTGTGATAAGGCCTGTTCTGGAAGAAAATGCCAAACAGGACCTACAGTACTCAGGAGGAAAAGGCACTCCCAGGACACAGTGTCTCATCAGTCATTGCTGCATCTTCAATAAAGGTAAGTGTCATTTATTCTTCATTTAGTAGAGTAGTACATGCACAATATATATTGTGCATGTACTACTCTACTATTGTGCATGTATCCTTCTCTTTGTGTGTAGGAAAATGTATATTTCATGTGGTAAAAAAAAAATTTTTTCACACTTTTGGGTGTCTTGCACGGATTAATTTCATTTCCATTATTTCTTATGGGGAAAATTCATTCGCATAACGATAATTTCGCATAACAATGAGCTCTCAAGAACGGATTAATATCGTTATGAGGGGGTCCACTGTAAAAAAAAAAAAATTGAAGGTTAGTTGGTCAACTCTTTCTCTTCCTCATATCCATACAATACAGCAAGTCAATCTGGATACATAAAATATGATTTTAAACATTGCTGATTACAAATTTAGTAGAAAACTTATTTGCAAAGCTAAACCATATTAAAAACTGATGGGCTGTACAAATATCAACAACATTACATGATGTACAAACCTATTGTAAACGAGTTTTGTTACAACCAAAATGTCATTAACAGGAATCTACAGTGCATAATTCAAAAGTTTGATACTTGAAAATCAAGCTGTTAATGAAGTGTTACTGTATACTCAAAAATTTAAATACATTTGTTTTAAACTCAAGTTACTGACAAAGAAATAAAAAAATTAAATTACTAAAAGCAACAAGTTTACATGGCTAATGAGGTAGTTATAAACTGAAAGATGTTGGTATATAAGAAAAAGATATCCAAAATTAGTGCTAACTTTAATGTGATTATGGAGGAAATTAAAATAAATGGACTTAGTTTTTTTATACAGTAATGCTTCGTGAATGAAACTGGAAGGAAAAAAGTAGATTTAAAGAGTGCTTTGATCTACAAGATAACTAAACACTAAGCAGAAAAAAATGACTATTGCACCCATTTAATCCCTTCAGTGGCCATCATGTATAACCAAGTCAGTAAGGCCACAGTCCCACGTGTAGTTTACGGAGCTGTGAGCAGTAAATTTAGGCCTAAATATGCGAGAATGGGCTTGTGTGGCTAGTGTGCAGAGCATAAAAAAAAAAAAATCCTGTCTCACATGGTACAAGACGGGAAAATCAAAACTGACCATGTATATGGTTTAACATTGTGATTGAGACGTTTACTGATAGCTTTTATGTTTTTTAACTGTTTCTTGGTATCATTCGATAGAATGCAAGACAAACTACTGAAAGAGAGATGATTCCAAGTGATTTCTGGAATAAAAGTAGCTTGAAATTGAGCTCAATAGAAATACAGTGGACCCCCGGTTAACGATATTTTTTCATTCCAGAAGTATGTTCAGGTGCCAGTACTGACCGAATTTGTTCCCATAAGGAATATTGTGAAGTAAATTAGTCCATTTCAGAACCCCAAACATACACGTACAAATGCACATACATAAATACACTTACATAATTGGTCGCGTTGGGAGGCGATCGTTAAGCGGGGGTCCACTGTATTCAATTTTTGCTGACTTTCCCAGAGGACAGATAAGGTTCCCCTTTACACCCCACCCTTCTGTTTTATGGGTTTTTAATAGGTCTGATTTAATTACTGGGACAGTCAACTAGGACCAATCATTCCTGGTTATATTTTACTAACCGAGAAAGAGTAAATTATTCTATTTTGCAATTAAGAATTCAAAGTGGAAGGCAAATGGAATACAGGAGAGGCCTGGAGATGTGACTAATCTACAGGAAATGTTTTAGTGCCAGGAATGTCTAGTGTTTGTGTATTTTTTTAATTCTGTGTAAAATTGCCCAAGTTACTGACTTCCATGCACTTTATATGGTAGTTGAAATAGTCTAATGGGCAGTTTCTTGTGCTCAATCAACAGAATGGAAGGCATACTAGTGATAAAACTAAGAATTTTGTTCAATGGAGCAATGGAATTGGCATTGGCTTAAAACAGAACTCAAAGCGGGTGAAATTACAGATATGCAAATTGCAAATATCTTCAGAAAAAAAATTCCCTACCATTTCAGAAAGAAAAAAAAAAGGGTGACACAACCATATTAATTTGGGGGAAATCTGGACAGTAATAGGGTTAGACATTATGTTCCTTCCTCCAATCATCTGTGGTCCAACCTTTTTATTTGTCATTGTAGAATCTACCAGAAAGACCATTCATTACTTCTGAAGTTCTGAAGTTAAAATTAGAGGAGAAAAATTTTGTGAAATCTTCCAAGCCAATGGACTACCATCTATGGTATGTATCATACAGCTGTAGGGCACTTAAAGTAAAAGTTTGAGCACAGTCAATGATGACTAAAATGAGTAAATAATCATTAGGGTGTATAGTGAATTACTGAATATGGCATAACTAAGAGCATGGCTTAAACGTCAAAAGCTTGTATGAAGTGAGCTTGAAGCATCATACACCTTCAATGCTAGTAGAGGCTGGTTGATAGGCTTAAATTCAATGCACAAGCTCAAAAATCAATGTCAGCAAATTATAAGATGAAGACAGCTAATTTGGGTATTCTTAAGTGATTTTTTGTGATATAAAATATAACACATTCTTCATTTTGTGAAAGATGTCATTATATGAGTGAATCTTTCTTTAATCACTGCAATGGAAACCTTAAAAATGTGCCCAAATTACACAAAGAGCAGTGTGTTCAGCAGGGGGCAGTAGAATTTTTTTTTTTTTATTCATAGGGAATTGCTAAATCTCTAGGGGTCATACAGTACTTAGGCAACTGGAGGTATCCTGGTTCGATCCAAGGAAAAACTAATAAATATGGTTTGTCACATTACACCACTTAAGATATGGCAGTGTTAAAGTATTTGTTTGGATAAGGTTGTCTGAATAAACAAACTTAAAACTTAATAAACTATATTTTCTTTAGCTATATAACGAGTCAATGGAGAGAAACTTAGTATATTGAGGATAGTAATATATAAAGCTAACAATCAATTGGAATGCGCACACTATGAAACACAAGCTTACTTGATCTGTGGTATCATAAACAACGATGATGCCATGAGCTCCCCGATAATATGAAGAAGTGATGGTTCGGAAGCGTTCCTGTCCTGCTGTGTCCCAGATCTGAAGTTTGATTGTTTTTCCGTCTAACTCAATGGTACGAATTTTCTGTAAAGCATTAGAAATTCAATGTTTCCAGCACTGCAGCTGCTCATGTAACCAAAAACATATTAGTCAAACTATTTATATAAATACAATAATGAACAACCCATACTTACAAAATCTACACCTATGGTACTGATATAGGATTCTGTATAAGTGTCATCCTGAAAAAGAAAAAAGCAATATAAAAAACATTGGTAAAAAAGTGTCAGTCGCATCATACTCTTATGATGCAATGTTAAGTATAGTATATTTACAGGAAAATCAATACAGGGGCAAATAAATAAAACTAGTACACAAGAAGAATTATGCTGAGTGCACAAAGAAACATTATGCATTTGAATTGCTACAAACTAGCTACAGGCATACCTACCATTAGTTTAAACTTTTTTATGCTCCTGCCCATGGCTAGAATCTCTGGTGATTATCTGAGCCACCTTGATATTGCCACAATCCACAAAAAACAATTTACAACTATGGCAGCCTAAAGGGACACGAGAATTTAGTTCTTAGTAATTACATTAGTAAAAATAAAACTTAAAAGATTAAGGAAAGATGCAGAAAAGTCCATACTTTGAGGAATAAAATAGAAAAACAAGTACTTCCTAAGTACTGTGGACATGCCATGCTTTCGTGAATGTATCCAAGTTTGGATACATTCCTTAGACATTTGGAAACAGTCTTGGTCCTCTCATAATTATACTCTTGGGGAAAAGCCAAGGAAAAAAATATACTTAAATTTTGCAAACAACCATTTCCACAATTAGGCACAAAATTAATGAACCAGAAGCAGAGGAAAAGAAAGAGATTATATTCCTAGATTTGCTATTTGACAAAATTTAATGCTCATTGCCAGCTCATTGAAAACACTAAGTATACTCTAAAATTCACTTATGTACCCAATTCTATACTAATACAATACCTCACCCTAGCAATTCATGCCTTTATTTAAATCCCTAAATATAACAACACTACACTAATGATGATCATGAATTAAGACACTTTCCAGAACAGAACATGCAGGCATCTCATGAAACAAATCCAGTATCTGCAATGTTTGCTTGAGCCTTTATTGCAATGCAATGCAAACAGTGCCACAGATGTGGAGTATTTGCTGTTTCACTGCAGTATAATAAATGAAGATTTTAAAAGTCTGGATTAAAAGAAGAGTAGCACTCCTCTCCTCACTTAACCCTTTCAGGGTCCGTCCCGTAGATCTACGGCTTTACGTTCAGGGTCCAAACCGTAGATCTACGCCATGAGCTCAGCTCACTCTGATAAACTGTGAGTGGTACATTTGGGCCTAGATATGAGAGAATACATCTATGTGGTATGTGTGCACCACATAAAACAGATCCTGCAGCACACTGTGTATAATGAGAGAAAAAAAATGAAATCATGATTTTTCGATTAAAACAGCAACTTTGCAGTGTTTTTTCGTATGTTTTTTATAGTTGTATTTGCGATTTCTTGGTCTCATTTGATAGAATGGAAGACATATTACAGAAATAGAGATGATTTTGATTGGTTTTAGCACTGGAAATGGCTTGAAACTGAGCTCAAAGTAGCAGAAATGTTAAATTTTTGCCGATATTCAAGAGTAAACAAACGACCTCACACGTCTAATACACGTCAGCTGGTGGGTCTAATATACATTCACAAATATGGTGATGATATTTATACAATTATTACAGTATTGCATAACAGTAAATCTTCTATTTTTTGGTGTGAATAAAAATTCATTATGTGAATAAAAAATCAAAATGGAATTTATTTGTAAAGCCTCAAAACATAACTAATGAACAGAGGAAATGTTAGTTTAGTGCCAGGAATGCCTACATTGTTCATTCTGGACCCTATTTTGAAATTGGAATATTTTGAACTTTGTGTTAAATTGGCCAAATTAACAATTTCCGATCACTTTATTTTGTAGTTGAAACAGTTGACTTGGCGATTTCTTGTGCTCAATCGATAGAATAGAAGTAATACTAGTGAAATAGCTAAGAATTTGGTTGATTGGAATAATGTAATTGGCCTAAAATGGGAGTCAAAGTCGGCAAAATCGCCGATTCGTAAATATCGCTGACACATCAAAATTCGCGAGAGCATAATTTCGTCAATTTTCCACCAAATTTCGTACTTTTTGTTTTATTACCTTCACAAAAAGATTCTCTACGATTTCATAAGAAAAAATAACAATTTTTTTTTTTGAAAATTCTTGGACACTGGTGCGTGACTCCAGATTTGGGCCTTGGACCCTGAAAGGGTTAATGACAGAGTTCCGTTCCTAAGACCACGTCAGTAAACTAATTCATCACAAAGTGAGGAGCACATTTATAACACTTCTGGTATATTTTTACATGTTTATACAGTAGTGTGGTGTATACTGTAATACACAGAATAGAGGAAATCAGCTTTCTTTCTTTCTTTCTTTGTTGGGTTTATCAGGGCCACTGACAGCACAAGCCGTATCGAGCCTGATTTCTCGATGGTACGAGGAAAAATTGTTGCCCAAGGCTGGGCATTGAGAGAAAAGGAACAAAAGTTCCTTTGTAAACAGAGACAGAAACTAGTTTCCAATTAGATCCGGTGGACCACCTTACCAAGCCTCAGCAGAGGGGGACGCCCACTCTCCCACCTGAGTTCAGTAACTGGCTTCCCACCAAAGACCGATAAAGAATTATCCGCAAAGCGGAAAAAATGGAGCTGGCTAAAAGTAGCCGATGAAGAGGTGTTCCTCCTGTAGAGTGCCTGGCGGGCAAAATAGAGGACAAGCATCCCAGTGAGAACGGGGTAAATTTGTCACTGATACCTGACGAAGGCTGCAGCAGCATCCGAGGAAATCAGCTCTAATATACATTATTTAGGTATGCATACTGGTCAGCGAGCCCGTCGTGAGTCCGAGTCATCGGTAACCGAGTACGTCACTAAGTGAGGAGAGGCTGTATATAACATGCTACACTACTTATCCATACTTCTCACTTCTACTTGAGCATCAAACCCAGGTTTGTTTAGCAAGTCTCCTAACACCTGCTGCTACCATTACCTAGCAATAAATAGATAGCTATCTAGGAGAGGGTAGACATCCTTGGGAATCTAAAAAGCATCCCATTGGAAATGAGCCACAACGATTGGTTTTGTGGGGGGTTATCCTGGGTTACTAACCCTCCAGGTGGGGGGGTTAGTTAAGAATAAGTCTTTTCCTGCCCTCCTAGGGCTGCAAGCCAAATGCATTATAAGACATCCTTAGCATGTTTTATAACAATGGCCAACCAAAAAGTAAAATTTGAAATATTTCCATTGAAATAGTCCAACAGGATTCAACCCATAGCAACCTGGTACTCATTTACTAAAGTAGCAGCAGCAAAAGCCAGGAAACATGCCCTGCCTGGTTAGCTTCATATCAGTACAAGTTTTTTTTTTTTTCCCTTACAAGAATCCTTACCTAACTTAACTGAGGAATTAACTTGTTGACATCTCTCAGACTCCACCCTTGCAGAAACTTTGTATGTGGAAAGGGATACATATACAGTTCAGGTCTGATTTTAGGTTATCCTTCACAACTGACACATTAAACTACACACAACTGTACTCGTGTATATCTGTACCTAAATAAACCTATTTACTTGTTAACCTGTTTCAGCTTATTCTGTATCAAGAATGATGAAGCCACTTGTGGCCAAATGCTTCCCTTAATAAACGTCCTGAACTGTACACACTGTTCTTTTCCACAGTGGATCAGTACCACCATACCATTTACAGGACCCCAATGGAAATAAGTCACTGACTTTTTTGGGTTATCCCAGGTTCTCTACACATATGCTGCTATGTATAATTCTATGTAACTGTATTTGTGTATACCTGAATAAACTTACTTACTTAACCAGAAGCTTATATACTGCTTCATCAGCTGTTTGGTAAATTTAGCAGCTGAGCGAAACTTCGACACCAGCTGCCTCTAACCTCGTGTACTTTCACTAATACAACTTTTATCCTTATTATACTCAGTATTTTCTATTTTGTGCTATGCACTTCAGTGCTCTAATGCGTATTAAACCTTGCCTAAAAGTCAAAAAAATTCTACGAGGAAAACCAGGAAAGAAAGTAGGCAGGAGTGGGCGCCCGACCTAACCACTGAGTTTTTGGGGCAAATCTCTTCCATTCCAGGCTTTTCCAACATTACACACTAGCAGCACCATTCTAACAGCATCACAGGGCTGGTATTTGGTTATTTAGGTAGATTCCTTTGTGAGGTTACTACGCAGCTGATCACTCTTGGCTCAGCTCAGCTGACTGTGACAGCAGCTGCACTCCACCTTAATTTGGCATCCAGCGCCACATAGGCTAATATTCTTTATAATCTTTCTCGTAAACACCTCCTGGTAGCATTTTCTCACCTTTGCGATCATCGTCGCAAAGAACAAGGCTTCACAGACATGTTTTGCCCTCCTGTGTGAAACGTCACAAATTATCACCTGATCGAACTGGCAGTGGTAATCGACCTTGCACACCACAACAACTCGCACTTCTCAGCCGCGCCTTCTACTCACTATTCGGGATTCATCGTGGACATCTTCTAACTGCAGACCTTCCTTAGAACTAAGCTCTCTCTCTCTCCAGGGAACAGCAAATAACGCAGATAGAGAAGGAATACAAGGCAGACCCTCCCCTCACTCTCACAAGATGGCCGTCCCGTGGCGTTTTGCACTCCACGATGACGTCATGCCACATAGACACGGTATGACAACCTCCTCCGGTCAACCCCTCGACCACCTGCCTTTTTCATACTTAATAACACAATACCATGCATAACAGTCAATATATATAATTAATAATGTAATAATATAACCAAAAGCAGGTGATATCTTAATATGCGATATAACCGCAGTGAAAGTAGTATTTACATCGAGGGTTTTTGTGATTTCTCACATTATCACGAAACAGCTTGGGAATAATATTATTTTTCACTGTAGTTATATTACATTCACTTAATAAAATATTTTTTTATGGCTTAAAAATAATTTCACGCCTGAATAATCAAGGGGAGCTTGCAAAATAAAGTGTTTTGGCTGGGGAAATGGGTGGATCCAGACAGGAATACAAATGGAGGAGTGACACCTAAATTCGCGATTGCGTAGGTTTCTCAGTGATTCATCCATAAAATGTGAATCATCGGAGAGTTCTTGTCATGTGACCTCCGCCCCAACGGGAAACAATTTCACATACGAAACATGTGACCAAGACGGTGGCCAGGCATGGTATATGTGTGTGTGTACCTCTGGCCACCAACTATTACGCAATGATGACGTAGACATCGGTACATACTGCCTACTAGTTGGTAACTTAAGTGCAGTATCAGTGCACACTAACTTTATGCTCGATCATGCCACTTTCCAAAGAATTTTGAGCTATGAACAGCGTGAAATAGAGAGAACAATGAAATGGCGGAATTCATTAGATATCCACAAAAGAGGATATTGAAGTGTTTACCTGAATATTTTTTTTGTCCTTCCTCCAACTTCTCAATTTTTTTTTTTCGTTCATAACTCCAAAACCTCTCATCCTATCGGATTCAAATTTTCAACTTCTTCCGGACAGTGATTTATATTCATAAAGACTGCGGTACTGACCACCTATTTCTTGGCTGAGGAATATAATAATAATAATAATAATAATAATAATAATATATGTACAAGGTATACAGGTCTAACTGACATAAGATAAGATAAGATTTCGTTCGGATTTTTAACCCCGGAGGGTTAGCCACCCAGGATAACCCAAGAAAGTCAGTGCGTCATCGAGGACTGTCTAACTTATTTCCATTGGGGTCCTTAATCTTGTCCCCCAGGATGCGACCCACACCAGTCGACTAACACCCAGGTACCTATTTGCTGCTAGGTGAACAGGACAACAGGTGTAAGGAAACGTGTCGAAATGTTTCCACCCGCCGGGAATCGAACCCGGGCCCTCCGTGTGTGAAACGGGAGCTTTAACCACCAGGCCACCGGGTCAATGACATACTACTCTGTAATCTGTAAATACCTTTGTAACTTGTCATGATTGTGACTAGACCTACCTGGAGTTCATTACCTTTGTAAATTGTGAGTTCATTACCTTTGTAAATTGTGAATTCATTACCTCTGTAACTTGCTCAGCTATCAAAACTTTGAGGCCCAGTCCCTGGACCCATTATGTACCTCTGTAATCTTTTGACTACCGCCCACAGGATGGGTATGGGGTGCATAATAAACATATTAAACTAAAACTAACTACTATATAGAAAGCCGATTGTTATTTTGAGCATTTCGGCAAATTAGGTCAGTTTTGCCCCTTACCTTTGTGACTTGTTATGACTGTGACCAGATCTACCTGGGGTTGATTACCTTTGTGACTGTTATGACTGTGACCAGATCTACCTGGGGTTGATTACCTTTGTGACTTGTTATGACTGTGACCAGATCTACCTGGGGTTGATTACCTTTGTAACTTGTTATGACTGTGACCAGATCTACCTGGGGTTGATTACCTTTGTGACTTGTTATGACTGTGACCAGATCTACCTGGGGTTGATTACCTTTGTAACTTGTTATGACTGTGACCAGATCTACCTGTGACCAGATCTACCTGGGGTTGATTACCTTTGTAACTTGTTATGACTGTGACCAGATCTACCTGGGGTTGATTACCTTTGTAACTTGTTGATTACCTTTGTAACTATTATGACTGTGACCAGATCTACCTGGGGTTGATTACCTTTGTAACTTGTTATGACTGTGACCAGATCTACCTGGGGTTGATTACCTTTGTAACTTGTTATGACTGTGACCAGATCTACCTGGGGTTGATTACCTTTGTGACTTGTTATGACTGTGACCAGATCTACCTGGGGTTGATTACCTTTGTGACTTGTTATGACTGTGACCAGATCTACCTGGGGTTGATTACCTTTGAAACTTGTTATGACTGTGACCAGATCTACCTGGGGTTGATTACCTTTGTGACTTATTACGACTGTGACCAGATCTACCTGGGGTTGATTACCTTTGAAACTTGTTATGACTGTGACCAGATCTACCTGGGGTTGATTACCTTTGTGACTTGTTATGACTGTGACCAGATCTACCTGGGGTTGATTACCTTTGTAACTTGTTATGACTGTGACCAGATCTACCTGGGGTTTATTACCTTTGTAACTAGTTATGACTGTGACCAGATCTACCTGGGGTTGATTACCTTTGTGACTTGTTATGACTGTGACCAGATCTACCTGGGGTTGATTACCTTTGTAACTAGTTATGACTGTGACCAGATCTACCTTACCTTTGTAACTTGGGGGTTGATTACCTTTGTGACTTACCTGGGGTTGATTATGACTGTGACCAGATCTACCTGGGGTTGATTACCTTTGTGACTTGTTATGACTGTGACCAGATCTACCTGGGGTTGATTACCTTTGTGACTAGTTATGACTGTGACCAGATCTACCTGGGGTTGATTACCATTGTGACATGTTATGACTGTGACCAGATCTACCTGGGGTTGATTACCTTTGTAACTCGCCCAGCGACGACACAAGTTACATACAAAGTGGTCTCCAGGATGTAAGCAGTCATACAGTAGTGTATATACAGTGCTCGTCACGGCATTATGCCGGGTGAGCACCCCGGCATAATGCCGTGACGAACACGATACAAGGGCTACTCAAGAAGTTTTATATAGGAAGGGAGAAGAGAAGGAGCGCTACAAAACTTGTCTTCAGAGTTGTTGTTGTTATTATTATTATTATTATTATTATTATTATTATTATTATTATTATTATTATTATTATTATTATTATTATTATTATTATTATTATTTTTGGCTGATGCAATTTGGGGACATTAGCTCCCCATGATCCCGCCACTGTCTATTTGGAACAATCATTACAGTCACGAAAAAAATGCTTAAATTATCTGGGTCACAGTGCATGGGAAAGGGAGGAAATTTTTTTTTTTTTTTTTTATTTTTATTTAAAAGGACACAGTACAAGATATAAATAAATAAAAGAACACAATAATTAACCGTTTGCAAATCCAATGACCTACCATCAACCCCATAGCATACCACAAGTGTTACATTCATATTGTATTAAAGGATATACCATCACCGAACAATGAAACGAACAGGATAACACCTGCTCAGAAAAAACATCAACAAATTCTAAACCTACAAATCCTGCCTGTTATACAGTACAGTAAGACCTCCTTGCACAAAGTACACAGATGATATGATGCAGCATACGAAGGATAAAATTATACATTACAATAATTAAACAAAAGCTAACCCTACAATAAAATTGCAAAGACATACCACATAATACTTCCCGCAAATAGCAGGAAACTCTTAACATAATAAAGAGCGAGAGAGCTCCAGCACCGAACAAAAAAAATTAGCAAAAACCAAAAACTCAAAATTTTATGTCTGTGTCCACATAAATCCCCCACAACTCTGTACAATTAGACCCCTTGCACAAAGTGCACAATAAATATTATTTAACATACAAAAATTAAAATTATACAGAACATTAATTTAAACATTAGGCCAACCAAAGCCTACAATAAACATTACATTGGTACATATCACAATGAAACTCCCCACATAAACACTGGGCAGAAAACACCCTCAAGTAAAAGACATAACATTATATACGCAAGTACAACCCATACAACTAACAAAATCCTAACATAAGGTATCAAAACTGTCTAGTTACAGGACATAAAACCTTATCTCCCTATTTGAAACACTAGTACATCATTGCTGATTTTTTTTTTTTTTTTTTATATAAACAGTCTAAAAGATAATATATAACCAAATAATTAGCATATAATTATAATTCTCATTGCCTAAAGACTCGCCGCACTTACTTCGTGCCGGCACATACTACCCCTCCCCTTTTTCCCCTATTATCAATGTTATTATACTGAGCGTTATCATGGGAATAAAAATTCCTCATGCACATACAGTAGTCATAATTAAAAATATTGACATACAAGTTCGTACATGTTCCATCCTTGTTTTTTCCCCAATAACACCATTGAACAAAACCAATTAACAATCTCACAGAAACCCCATTAAGGGCATCGCACAATAAAATTGTCCACTCCTAACCTAATACCTCACTATTCATTATAATTCATATATCATTACATAACATGATTAGGTACATAGAAAAAGGTGTCATTATATGTGATTACAAAATTGACTAAGCCAAAGATCATGATTTCATTTACATAGCAGAAAATTTTTCCCACAGAGCAACTGTGCTGGGTCACAGCACTTCACAAACATAAGTTATACAACGATCAAGTTAACTTGTGTGCTTATCTTAACATCATTCTGCTCTAAACCCGAGATCCCAAGGTTTAGTCATCATGGTTTTTAAGGTTATCCTGTATGCAGTGAACATAACCATAGATTCCAACTCCTCATTCAACTCCCTTCCACTCTATTCATAACCTTCCCACCATCCACACTACAAAGAAGCCTAAACCAACCCACCCTCATGCATCCCCCGGTAGGAGACCAACCCTTTGCCCGCCCCCTGGGTTCATGAGGAGAAGGCCCCCCACAGTGAGATTCCGGTAACCCTCCGAAAAGCTAACTACCCACCTCCCACCATAGACTTGCCTATTCCTACACATAGTTCTATAAAATCTCGCTGCTAACGCCTTTATCCTCAACTCTCCCCTAACCTCCCTCATCCCCCAAGATACATGTAAATAATCCGTCATAACATACATTAAGGCTCTACCCACATCACCCGTCACCCCAGTTACATCCAACATTAAGGCCCGTAGGAATGGCCATTGCCCCCCCCCCAAAAAGTCTGATAACTCTCACCATCCATAACCTCACCCCCTCCAAAGAGGGACAAAAATATACCGCATGAAAAGCCGTTTCGATGTCCCCACAATGCAAGCATGAGTCCTCTCTCACAAGACCCATTTTATATAACACATCCCTAGAGGCCAATATTCCCATCAGAAAACGATATACTAACTCTCGTACCCTCGCTGTTATTCTAAGCAAGCCAAACTTCCTCCATATGCTTATCCAGTCATATGTTGGATATACAGCAAGTCCCTGTAAGACACCCTTGCCTACCACAGCACCCACCATTCGTTTGACCTTTAACGTGGACACCTGTTTAACATGTAATAAAACCCTCAACATATCCTCACAATACCGCAAATCCCTTCCACACCACCATCTTCGTGCATCCTCCATTACCCTACCTACCCTGACTCCTCTGTTCCCCCCAGTCCGGATATATCTTTGTTTAATATATAAAGCCATTACTCTATGACCCAATGACATCAGGCCAAGACCCCCACGTCTCCCCTCCGTCATCACCACGTCCTTGCTCAACCATGCCCTCCCAAACCCCCACACATACCTTAGAACCTTCCTCTGGATTTCTGCAATATCCTCTGCTCTTAAAGGGAACACCTCAGCCACTCCCCACACCTTACTGTAAACCAGAGAGTTGACCACTAAAACTCTCTGCTGTAATGTTACGTCCCTAGCCCTTAAGCCACCTAACCTACCCAAAACCCTGCTCGTAACTAATTCCGAATTTATCTTCCTACTCTCCTGCACTTCCGCCATGTACCATATTCCACAAACCTTAATTCTGTCCACTACTGACCATCCCAAACCCTCCCCCAAGCCCCCTCCCACCCAATCCCCCACCTCTAATAGTCTCGACTTCATTAAATTAACTCTCATACCCGTGGCGTCCCCAAAAATCTGAATGATTCCACCAACTTTCCTTAGATCTTCCTCATGCCTTACCAGCACAGTAGTATCATCTACGTACCCCACAATCCCCCCCCGCCCACCCCCCCTAATCCCATGTTCATTCATCACCTCATCCACCAGCCCATAAAATGGATTCTGTACGCAGGCAAACAATAACTGAGAGAGTGGACAGCCCTGCCTCAAACCTCTCTCCATCAGTACTGGGTCCCCCAACTTACCATTAACCTGTACCCTAATAACTGCTCCCTCATACAAGGTTTGCACCCATCTCACCACCTTCTCCCCCAAACCCAACTGTTCCAAACAAACTTTTAAGAAATCCCTATTCACACAATCATACGCATTAGCCCAATCTAATCCAAGTATTCCCCCTCCGGTGCAGTCCTCAATAAAATCCCTTATGTGACTATGCCCGTCCCTCATACTTCTTCCCGGAATGCCAAACTGTCCCCCATGTACCACTGATCCTAGAACCTTCTTCAGTCTATTGCCCAGAATTTTAGCATAAATTTTATAATCTGCACACATTAAGGATATTGCTCTATAATCATTCAATACTTTCCCATCCTTCTTCTTCGGCACCAACACAACGATCCCTGTTTTCTGGGTCTTCCCCATCCTCCCACTGCTCCACATATGATTCAAGACTTCCACTAACCCATACCTAATGCATTCCCAATAAACTCTATAAAAATCATTCGGTATTCCATCAATGCCCGGCGTCTTACCCTGACTCATCCCGTAAACCGCCTCCCCCACCTCCTCCTCACTAATACTACCCTCCAGCATTTCCCGTTCCTCTTGTTCCAATACAATAGTATTCTGCATAACCCCAAATACCTCCTCACTGACAACTTCCTTGTTCCTCCTCCATTTCTCCCTAAACCAATAATCAGCATAACCACTAATATCATCTGTATCAGTAAGACCTTGACCCACCACATATCCTCCCCCCCCATCAGCGACCACTAGATGCGCTATGGTAGTCACCATCTGCCTTTCCCTAAATTTTCTCAGGACATAACCTGATGGTCGATCACCCTTTAACACCTCCTCTAATCCTGCCCTAACTCTAATCGCGTTAAACCTTTCATTATGCAATCCTTCAATCCTACTCCTTAAGCCATCCACCTCACCTCGCACATCTTCCCTTCCCCCCCCCCGTCGTAAACAGCATTCAGCTGTCCCTCCAGGTAGTTTTGCAAACCATATCTCCACCTTGCCTGTTCCTTTCCACGTATCCTAAAAAACTCTGCTATTGCTGTCTTTGCCCGCATCTCCCACCAGTCAAGCAAATCCATCCCACCATCCCTACCCTCCCAGCAATGTCTCCACCATTCCTCAAAGGATGAGCCTTCATCCCCCTCCTGCAGAAGCCTCACATTCAATTTCCAATACCCAGCATATATGCGTACTATACCATCCACCCGCAGATCAGCTATCACCGCCCTGTGATCCGAAAAACCGACATCAAAAGCCCTCACTCTCTCCACACCAATCCCCTGCATCACATATATCCTATCTAACCTCGCCCCATAATTCCCACGAATGAACGTGTGCTCCACCCCATACTCCCCCCTACCCACCACATCTACAACTCCTACATCCCTTAACACATCCCTTAGCGCACCTAAAACACATCCTGCCCCCCTCGGCGACACATCACCATACCTAATCACACAGTTCCAGTCACCTCCAAGGACAGTTATAGAAGGTAAACCTCGCAAATAATACATCAAAACATCACGTACAAAATCAACTTTGACTCTAACATTGTTACATGCCGGCATATATACACCAATGAAACATACTCTCCCCACCCCCCAGTGCCCATCTACCCTTACAACCCTCCCCCCTCCTCCCAACCCATGACACGCAATGGGCTGGTCTCCTTTACAGCTACTGCTACCCCTCCTTTTAATTGCAAAGCATTACTGACAAACATTTTATAACCCCTCAAACTCAATTCACTCCCTAACCTATGGTTATGCTCCTGCAAAAAACATACATCCACATCAAACCTTCGTAAAAACCACTCTAACCAAACCCTTTTTACCTCTGATTTAAGCCCATTGACATTTATTGTGACACACTTGAATTTGCCAGAAGAGGGGGCTTACCCCTATGCCTCTGTATCTTACTCACTTCACCTTTCTCAGTACCTGTACCATTTTTATCCTTTTTTCTAACCTGTCCACCAGCCCCTCCTTGCCCCCCCACTGATCTTCCCCGGTACACCCCCTCCCCTGCTTGCCTTTTCCCCTACAACTACCCATGACTTCTTCCCGGGTCTCTGCCCAGGTGTTAAAACCTCATCGAGGTCAAAAGCACCCGCAGTTCTTTTTCGTGAGCTCTCACTCACACACAAATCTACGTCCTGCACGTCCTCCTGATGGACTTCCACCACCACTTCCATGTCCTCTCTGTCATTCCTCGGACCCTTCACCTGTCCCTGCTGCTCAACCATCAGCTGTATCTCACTTGACTTCTCAGGACCATCCTCCCCGGCCACCTTCTCGTCGAAAAACTCCTGCAGAACCGCTTCCAGCAACTTCTCCTGGGTAGACTCTTCCACGTCCACCCGTCCCTCAGGCGATGGGGGCCCCTCCCCTGTCACCTCCGGGAGGGTAACACAGGTACCGACCGTCGATACTTCCCGTTCTACTTCTTCACTCCATCTACCACTCGTCACTGTTTCCTCCTCTCCAACTCAGGCATCAACTCACATGGTCTCTGCTCCACTGCCAACGTACCAGGAGCCCTGGTAGGCTGCCTTCTAGGACACTGTGCTGCCATATGTTCATATGAGCTACATAGTCGACAGGTCTTTCTCTGGCCGGCATAGTGTACAAAGACTTGCGTCCTGGACTCCACCAGCATGACATAGGACGGTATAGGCCTAGCCAACGTCATTTTTAGGGTATAAGAGCCCTCAGGTCTTCCCTTATATGGCCCCTCTGTCCATACTCCCATCGTTGCCGAATGGACTTTTCCGTAGTTATGGAATACCTCCTGTATACTATACGCCGTCGCCTCGAAAGGGACATTTCTCACCTTCACCCACGTATAGTACCTGGATACATCATGCAGAACAACCTCCACTGCCGAGTTCACTGTCACCTTCCTCTCCTGATACTCTTCAACAAGTCTGTCGTAGACGCCGGTATGATTCAGTTTCAGGAATACTCTGGTCATCCCATTTAAGGCAACACCATATACTTCCTCGTTGGGGACACCATAGGCGTCCCTGATGATAGCAGGCAGCAATGTATGCATCGTTGCTCCAGTAAGCGTGCCACGTACCAGCTGTATACAAACAGTGTTAATCCGCTGTCCCACTCGGTACGCCATTTTGTCTTCTAGTTGCTAAAGGTCACCACCAGAGGGCAGGTGTAGCTACTAGGCGTGCGTCCTCTCTCCCCGGAGGTCGAGAGACGAATGCAGAGCGAGGCAGGAAGTGTGGGGGTGAGGGAAAGGGGTGTGAGGGTGAGGGAGAGCGAGACAGGGAGTGTGAGGGAGGGAGAGCGAGGTAGGGAGTGCGAGGGAGGGAGAGCGAGGCAGGGAGTGTGAGGGAGGGAAAGCGAGGTAGGGAGTGTGAGGGAGAGCGAGGCAGGGAGTGTGAGGGAGAGCGAGACAGGGAGGGTGAGGGAGGGAGAGCGAGGTAGGGAGTGTGAGGGTGAGGGACAGCGAGACAGGGAGTGTGATGGTGAGGGAGGGAGAGCGAGACAGGGAGTGTGTGGGTGAGGGAGGGAGAGCGAGACAGGGAGTGTGAGAGTGAGGGAGGGAGAGCGAGACAGGGAGTGTGATGGTGAGGGAGGGAGAGCGAGGTAGAGTGTGATGGTGAGGGAGGGAGAGCGAGGCAGGGAGTGTGATGGTGAGGGAGAACGAGACAGGGAGTGATGGTGAGGGAGAGCGAGACAGGGAGTGTGATGGTGAGGGAGGGAGGGCGAGGTAGGGAGTGTGATGGTGAGGGAGGGAGAGCGAGGCAGGGAGTGTGATGGTGAGGGAGTGAGAGCGAGGTAGGGAGTGTGATGGTGAGGGGGAGCGAGGCAGGGAGTGTGAGGGTGAGGGAGAGCGAGACAGGGAGTGTGAGGGAGGGAGAGCGAGACAGGGAGTGTGATGGTGAGGGAGGGGAGAGCGAGACAGGGAGTGTGAGGGTGAGGGAGGGAGAGCGAGGTAGGGAGTGTGAGGGTGGGAGAGCGAGGCAGGGAGTGTGATGGTGAGGGAGGGAGAGCGAGACAGGGAGTGTGAGGGTGAGGTAGGGAGAGCGAGGTAGGGAATGTGAGGGAGGGAGGGCGAGGCAGTGAGCGTGATGGTGAGGGAGGGAGAGCGAGGTAGGGAGTGTGATGGTGAGGGAGAGCGAGGCAGGGAGTGTGATGGTGAGGGAGGGAGAGCGAGGTAGGGAGCGTGATGGTGAGGGAGGGAGAGCGAGACAGGGAGTGTGATGGTGAGGAAGGGAGAGCGAGGTAGGGAGTGTGATGGTGAGGGAGGGAGAGCGAGACAGGGAGTGTGATGGTGAGGGAGGGAAAGCGAGGTAGGGAGTGTGATGGTGAGGGAGAGCGAGACAGGGAGTGTGGGGGTGAGGGAGGGAGAGCGAGACAGGGAGTGTGATGGTGAGGGAGGGCGAAACAGAGAGTGTGAGGGAGGGAGAGCGAGACGGAGTCTGATGGTGAGGGAGGGAGAGCGAGAGAGGGAGTGTGAGGGTTATGGAGGGAGAGCGAGGCAGGGAGTGTGAGGGAGGGAGAGCGAGGCAGGGAGTGATGGTGAGGGAGGGAGAGCGAGAGAGGGAGAGTGAGGGGGAGGGAGGGAGAGCGAGGTCGGGAGTGTGAGGGAGGGAGAGCGAGGCAGGGAGTGTGATGGTGAGGGAGGGAGAGCGAGACAGGGAGTGTGAGGGTGAGGTAGGGAGAGCGAGGTAGGGAATGTGAGGGAGGCAGGGCGAGGCAGGGAGTGTGATGGGTTAGGGAGAGTGAGACAGGGAGAGTGAGGGAGAGCGAGGTAAGGAGTGAGGGAGGGAGAGTGAGGGTGAGAGTTCCAAACTTTAACATGGTTCGCTGCATCAAATACCCAAGTAAAAAAAAAAAAACACTCAGTTTTTTTTTTTTTTTGGGGGGGGGACAAGAATGGCACCTTGTGAAACCATGTTGCAACTCTTCAAATTAAGTGTATTACTTATGGTCTAATTTTACAAAATAAACAAAATTATACCAAAAGCAATTAGGGCAGCCAATTTAATACATTTCAAGCGTGCATTTGTGCACGCTTGGAATTTCGATAAAAACATCAATATTCGTTGTTTTCCGTTAGGTTACATTGCGTTAGTTTCCGTATAACTGCCGGTAAATAACGAAAATATAAAAGAATGGTGGTTTACGTTTGGCAGCGCGGGGAGTATGACGAAATTTCTAGCGTGTATTTTCACACGTGAAAGACGAGTTGCACTGAACAATGGGTTGCAATGAAGTGCATAAATGGAAGAAAAAGAAAAAAAAAGAGGCTACATATACAGTATATTATATTATTGGCTGTATGAAATACCGAAAAGTTAGTGATAAAAGACGCAGTGCAACACTTGTTTATCTTCGTTGCCCAAACTTTTCGCCTATGCACCAGGCTGTTTCAGTCGATTACAGGCTGTTTCCAGTATTATATTTGCCTATATTCGACTGAAGAAGGCTGCTACGCAGGCGAAATGGTTCGGCTATAAAGATATCCAAGCTTAGCACATTTATCTTAGTCATCGAAATGTACGTAACGTGGTGAAAGTATATATATCCAGGACAACTCACAACATTAGCAGTAAGTCGGATCAATATAAACTTAGGAAAAACCCTGGCCTGAGGAAGAAGTGTAAGTTTATTTAGGTGCTGGTACATATAAGTACAGTTATCATGCATAGTTTAATATATGTGTAAATTAACTAGGATATTCCAAAAGAAAGGGTCAGACAGTGGCTTATTTCTGTTGGGGTCCTTGTAATGTCTTATTCAAACCCTATCAATAAGTTACAGTGGACCACAGCCACAGTCATTTAAACAAATACTTCGGGGCAGCTTTGGAAATACGCTTGACAGATAAATAACTGGGTTTAAGCAGTACCTGGCTAGCATAGGCTAGTAGGCTTATTATTGTGTTATGGTGCTAGCGATGACTCACCGCTAGTTGTTCCGGATGCCCTGTGTGTGTGTGTACTCACCTATTTGTGGTTGCAGGGGTTAATTCACAGCTCCTGGCCCTGTCTCTTCGCTGGTCGCTACTAGGTCCAGTCTCTCTCCCTGCCCCAAGAGCCCTATCGTACCTCTTCTTGAAGCTATATATGGATCTTGCCTCCACTATTTCACTCTCCAGAGTGTTCCACTCCCTGGCAACTCTATGACTGAAGAAATACTTCCTAATATCCCCGTGACTCGTCTGAGTGTTCAACTTCCAGTTGTGACACCTTGTTGCTGTGTCCTATCTGAAACATTCTGTCCCTATCCACCCTCTCAATTCTTCTCAGTATTTTATATGTCGTTATAATGTCTCCCCTATCCCTCCTGTCCCCCATTATCCTCGTAGGACATACCCCTTAGCTCCGGGACTGTAAGGATGAATTGGGAATTTGTGATTTAACTCATTTTGTGTATAATTTCCACCTTGTATTGTAATGTTTTAAATAAAATATAAAAAAAGCTCCGGGACTAGTAGTCTTGTTGCAAATCTTTGCACTTTCTCTAATTTCTTGACGTGCTTGACCAGGTGTGGGTTCCATACTGGTGCTGCGTACTCCAATACAGGCTTGGCGTACACGGTGTATAGTGTCTTGAATGACTCCTTACTTAGTTGTCGAAACACTGTTCTCAGATTTCCCAGGCGCCCATATGCTGCAGCAGTTATTTGGCTGATGTGCGCCTCAGGAAATGTATGTGTATGTGTATGTATTACTGCACCAGCTCCCCATTCACCCCCCCCCCCAAAAAAAAAAAGAAAACCACAAAACATCAAAATGTCGCTGTATTTTTTTTTACTTTGTTTGTTGGCAGTCGCTGGTTGTCAGTCAAAACAATTAAGACACGAGTCAGGTGAGGCACCAGGGCTTCTCTGTCAGGCATGTTAAGCACCACCACCATCACCAATACCAACTGCAACAACAGTAGCAGTTGCACCATTACACATAACAGTAGCAGCTGCCCCATTACACATAACAGTAGCAGCTCCAACAGAATAAACGGCAAAAAAAAAAAGTCTTCATTCCTCCCCTAAGCGGAACACATGTTTCATTATTCATTAAAAGAAAACCCATGCGGCTAGGATCTTTGTCGTATGACTACCCGTTAAAAGTTGCCATTGGCTCGATGGCTAGAGTAATGAAGATATTAAACTAAGCTAACTTGAACCAGGCAATGAATTGCCTTGTGGTAGTAGGCTTGGGTGGCTTTTGTACAGGACTTTTGTGCCGGGCTTTTGACTGGGCCCCGTCTGTCAAGATGGAATAGAAAAGTGTATATTTAGGACAATCTGCAAATGGCTTTACAAACATCAGGACGGTGGCTGCGAGGGAACGCAAATTCAATGGGCATGCATGGATAGATTATTAACCTAGGGTCACCCAATAAAGCCGGTGTGACTTATTTTCGTTCAGTTCATTAGCAGCTAACTGAATCTATGGAGGGCCACGGCAGTTCCGATCGCTGGCTTATTGATAAATAATGAACCTGTGCCACACCCATTACCCCACCCTTTACCACATGCACACCCACTTGACGTTAACCCACCTACATCAACCCACTCGCAACACTGAGTCCAATTCCGGCAAGCTAGTGCATATTTCTATAAGTTTATATGGAGCACTGTACGGCCCTTGTAGGTTTAACACTTGGTTATGATGGTAATAATAATAACAGATTTATATACTCACCTAATTATATCTGTACGCATATATATATATATATATATATATACACACACACACACACACACACACAGAAGTAAGACACGAGAGAGAGGGTTGGGTAGATTGCGTTTTCCTAGACTGCAGGAAGGCCTTTGACACAGTTCCCCACAAGAGATTAGTGCAGAAGCTGGAGGATCAGGCACACATAAAAGGAAGGGCACTGCAATGGATAAGGGAATACCTGACAGGGAGGCAGCAACGAGTCATGGTACGTGAAGAGGTATCACAGTGGGCGCCTGTTACGAGCGGGGTCCCACAGGGGTCAGTTCTAGGACCAGTGCTATTTTTGATATATGTGAACGACATGATGGAAGGAATAGACTCTGAAGTGTCCCTGTTCGCAGATGACGTGAAGTTGATGAGAAGAATTAAATCGGACGAGGATGAGGCAGGACTGCAAAGAGACCTGGAGAGGCTGGACATGTGGTCCAGTAACTGGCTCCTCGAATTCAATCCAGCCAAATGCAAAGTCATGAAGATTGGGGAGGGGCAAAGAAGACCGCAGACAGAATATAGGCTAGGTGGACAAAGACTACAGACCTCACTCAGGGAGAAAGACCTTGGGGTGACCATAACACCGAGCACATCACCGGAGGCACACATCAACCAAATAACCGCTGCAGCATACGGGCGCCTGGCAAACCTGAGAATAGCGTTCCGATACCTTAATAAGGAATCGTTCAAGACACTGTACACTGTGTATGTTAGGCCCATACTGGAGTATGCAGCACCAGTCTGGAACCCACACCTGGTCAAGCACGTCAAGAAGTTAGAGAAAGTACAAAGGTTTGCAACAAGGCTAGTCCCAGAGCTCAAGGGAATGTCGTACGAGGAAAGGTTAAGGGAAATCGGACTGACGACACTGGAGGACAGAAGGGTCAGGGGAGACATGATAACGACATACAAGATACTGCGGGGAATAGACAAGGTGGACAGAGATAGGATGTTCCAGAGAGGGGACACAGGGACAAGGGGTCACAACTGGAAGCTGAAGACTCAGACGAGTCACAGGGACGTTAGGAAGTATTTCTTCAGTCATAGAGTTGTCAGCAAGTGGAATAGCCTAGCAAGTGAAGTAGTGGAGGCAGGAACCATACATAGTTTTAAGAAGAGGTATGACAAAGCTCAGGAAGCAGAGAGAGAGAGGATCCAGTAGCGATCAGTGAAGAGGCGGGGCCAGGAGCTGAGTCTCGACCCCTGCAACCACAATTAGGTGAGTACAATTAGGTGAGTACACACACACACACACACACACACACACACACACACACACACACACACACACACACACACACTAGAGAAAGTGCAAAGGTTTGCAGTAAGACTAGTCCCAGAGCTAAGAGGTATGTCCTAAGAGGAGAGGTTGAGGGAAATCAACCTGACGACACTGGAGGACAGGAGAGATAGGGGGGACATGATAACGACATACAAAATACTGAGAGGAATTGACAAGGTGGACAAAG
>NW_027198589.1:0-7500 GCF_038502225.1 Cherax quadricarinatus | reverse complement strand
TTTGTACTCTGATGAAGATTTAATTTCCTCATGTTTACCATATCTGAGTAATTGAAATTTCTCATCGTTGAACTTCATATTGTTTTCCGCAGCCCACTGAAAGATTTGGTTGATGTCCGCCTGGAGCCTTGCAGTGTCTGCAATGGAAGACACCGTCATGCAGATTCGGGTGTCATCTGCAAAGGAAGACACGGTGCTGTGGCTGACATCCTTGTTTATGTCGGATATGAGGATGAGGAACAAGATGGGAGCTAGTACTGTGCCTTGTGGAACAGAGCTTTTCACCGTAGCTGCCTCGGACTTTACTCTGTTGACGACTACTCTCTGTGTTCTGTTAGTGAGGAAATTATAGATCCATCGACCGACTTTTCCTGTTATTCCTTTAGCACGCATTTTGTGCGCTATTACGCCATGGTCACACTTGTCGAAGGCTTTTGCAAAGTCTGTATATATTACATCTGCATTCTTTTTGTCTTCTAGTGCATTTAGGACCTTGTCGTAGTGATCCAATAGTTGAGACAGACAGGAGCGACCTGTTCTAAACCCATGTTGCCCTGGGTTGTGTAACTGATGGGTTTCTAGATGGGTGGTGATCTTGCTTCTTAGGACCCTTTCAAAGATTTTTATGATATGGGATGTTAGTGCTATTGGTCTGTAGTTCTTTGCTGTTGCTTTACTGCCCCCTTTGTGGAGTGGGGCTATGTCTGTTGTTTTTAGTAACTGAGGGACGACCCCCGTGTCCATGCTCCCTCTCCATAGGATGGAAAAGGCTCGTGATAGGGGCTTCTTGCAGTTCTTGATGAACACAGAGTTCCATGAGTCTGGCCCTGGGGCAGAGTGCATGGGCATGTCATTTATCGCCTGTTCGAAGTCATTTGGCGTCAGGATAACATCGGATAGGCTTGTGTTAATCAAATTTTGTGGCTCTCTCATAAAAAATTCATTTTGATCTTCGACTCTGTCTGGTTAGCGGCTTGCTAAAAACTGAGTCATATTGGGACTTGAGTAGCTCACTCATTTCCTTGCTGTCATCTGTGTAGGACCCATCTTGTTTAAGTAGGGGCCCAATACTGGACGTTGTTCTCGATTTTGATTTGGCATAGGAGAAGAAATACTTTGGGTTTCTTTCGATTTCATTTATGGCTTTTAGTTCTTCCCGCGATTCCTGACTCCTAAAGGATTCTTTTAGCTTAAGTTCGATGCTTGCTATTTCTCTGACCAGTGTCTCCCTACGCATTTCAGATATATTGACCTCTTTTAGCCGCTCTGTTATTCTTTTCCGTCGCCTGTAAAGGGAGCGCCTATCTCTTTCTATTTTACATCTACTCCTCCTTTTTCTTAGAGGAATAAGCCTTGTGCATACATCGAGTGCCACCGAGTTAATCTGTTCTAGGCATAAGTTGGGGTCTGTGTTGCTTAATGTATCTTCCCAGCTTATATCGGTTAGGACTTGGTTTACTTGGTCCCACTTTATGTTTTTGCTATTGAAGTTGAATTTGGTGAATGCTCCCTCGTGACTAGTCTCATTTTGTCGGTCTGGGGCTCCATGCATACGTGTCTGAACCTCAATTATGTTGTGATCTGAGTATATTGTTTTTGATATGGTGACATTTCTTATCAGATCATCATTGTTAGTGAAGATGAGGTCTAGTGTATTCTCCAGTCTAGTAGGCTCTATTATTTGCTGGTTTAAATTGAATTTTGTGCAGAGAATATCTTAATATCTTAATATCACTCACCAATTTGACTGGAGATTAAGGTGTATTATACCCAGAAAACCTCACTGTCTACATTTATGATAATAACACTGGCCAGAACTATAAACATAAATATAGACTTGACTTATCTGAGATTCCTGGAGCTGTCTTGTCCAGTCGCCTGATATCTCAATTATGCAGGAATTCACATCCAACAATTTCGCCTCCTATTTGAGAGGTGTCAACCCAATTTTAACCTCTAGAGCACGAAAAATTCTTCCCATTCACTCTAACGTTCTGTTCAATTCAAACAACAATGGCGACTGTCCTTCTGCGCAGGCGCAGCTTCCCGTTTTCGATAACATAAATTTTATTAAATACAGCATGGCCATCTATTTACATATAACTACTGTATTTCTGGAAAATATATACAGTATTTTCCACACTTTGGGTTTAGCGCTCCCCCATGATTATAATAATAATAATGTGAGCATGAGGAAAGTGTACAGCTGAGTTTTTGAAAGAGGTGATAAACTCATCAGAGCAACTAACTTTCTTTTCCAGAGACTAGTGACCATTCTTACAGAATTCATTACCTTTGTAACTTGTGAGCTCATTGCCTTTGTACCTAGTTCAGCTATCAAAACTTTGGGGGCCCAGTCCCTGGACCCATTACATACCTCTGTAATCTAGAAACACATTTAGAAACACATCAGTTACACAACCCAGGGCAACGTGGGTTAAGAACAGGTCGCTCCTGTCTGTCTCAACTATTGGATCACTACGACAAGGTCCTTGATGCACTAGAAGACAAAAAGAATGCTGATGTAATATATACAGACTTTGCAAAAGCCTTCGACAAGTGTGACCATGGCGTAATACCACACAAAATGCGTGCTAAAGGAATAACAGGAAAAGTCGGTCGATGGACCTATAATTTCCTCACTAACAGAACACAGAGAGTAGTAGTCAACAGAGTAAAATCCGAGGCATCCACGGTGAAAAGCTCTGTTCCACAAGGCACAGTACTCGCTCCCATCTTGTTCCTCATCCTCATATCTGACATAGACAAGGATGTCAACCACAGCACCGTGTCTTCCTTTGCAGATGACACCCGAATCTGCATGACAGTGTCTTCCATTGCAGACACTGCAAGGCTCCAGGCGGACATCAACCAAATCTTTCAGTGGGCTGCAGAAAACAATATGAAGTTCAACGATGAGAAATTTCAATTACTCAGATATGGTAAACACGAGGAAATTAAATCTTCATCAGAGTACAAAACAAAGTCTGGCCACAAAATAGAGCGTAACACCAACGTCAAAGACCTGGGAGTGATCATGTCGGAGGATCTCACCTTCAAGGACCATAACATTGTATCAATCGCATCTGCTAGAAAAATGACAGGATGGATAATGAGAACCTTCAAAACTAGGGATGATGACTCTCTTCAGGTCACTTGTTCTATCTAGGCTGGAATATTGCTGCACATTAACAGCACCTTTCAAGGCAGGTGAAATTGCTGACCTAGAAAATGTACAGAGAACCTTCACGGCGCGCATAACGGAGATAAAACACCTCAATTACTGGGAGCGCTTGAGGTTCCTGAACCTGTATTCCCTGGAACGCAGGCGGGAGAGATACATGATTATATACACCTGGAAAATCCTAGAGGGACTAGTACCGAACTTGCACACGAAAATCACTCACTACGAAAGCAAAAGACTTGGCAGACGATGCACCATCCCCCCAATGAAAAGCAGGGGTGTCACTAGCACGTTAAGAGACCATACAATAAGTGTCAGGGGCCCGAGACTGTTCAACTGCCTCCCAGCATACATAAGGGGGATTACCAACAGACCCCTGGCAGTCTTCAAGCTGGCACTGGACAAGCACCTAAAGTCGGTTCCTGATCAGCCGGGCTGTGGCTCGTACGTTTGTTTGCGTGCAGCCAGCAGTAACAGCCTGGTTGATCAGGCTCTGATCCACCAGGAGGCCTGGTCACAGACCGGGCCGTTGACCCCCGGGGGGTTGTCGTTGACCCCCGGAATTACCTCTCTTTGTAAATTGTGAGTTCATTACCTTGCTCAGCTATCAAAACTTTGGAGTCCAGTCCCTGGACCAATTATGTACCTCTGCAATCTTTTGACTACCGCCCACAGGATGGGTATGGGGTGCATAATAAACATATTAAACTAACTAACCAGAGACTCAGGTTGCGATTCACTGAGCAAATGCCTGCAGAGTAGTGGTGAACAGAATTAAGTCAGAGGTTGCCACAATGAAAAGCTCTGTTCCACAAGGCACAGTACTCGCTCCAATCCCATCCTCATACTACAAACTCTAATTACGCAATAGAGTGGAAAAGTAGTGTGAAGAATTTGGGAATGTTAATGCCAGAGGATCTCACCTTCAAGGATCACAACAGTGCCACTATCACATCTGTGAGGAAAATGATAAGATGGATAATGAGAACCTTCAAAACAAGGAATGCCAAGAAAATGATGATCTTTTTAAGTCACTTGTTCTCTCTAGGCTGGAATACTGCTGTACACTAATAGCTCCATTCAAAGGCAGGTGAATTCACAGATCTAGAGAATGTACAGGGATCTTTTACTATAGAGTACATGTAAGTTCCTTCAAACACCTTAATTCCTGGGAACATTTAGGATTACCTCACTTGTATTCACTGGAGTGCAGATAGATTTTAGATTTTGCCACCGAAGTGGCTAGTTTATTGTGCACCCCATATCCATCCTGTGGACGGTAGCGCGAGAGCATATGGATACACAAAAGGCCTAGGAACTAGGCCCCAAAGGGTTAACAGGAATACATATGGATTTATATCTACATATCTATAGTTCACTTATCTGTTACAAGCAAATTTAGGAAATTTGCTTAGTATATCTGGTATCTTATTTTCATTAATAAGATATCTTGACATGTCACATAGGTTATTATACTGTCTGTCTCTGTATTCCTCAATAAGTGGACAATTAAGCACATAGTGTTCAAGAGAGTGACCATATGCCTGATCACATAATTTACATTTAGTTTGATCATCATCTGTGTGTCTCCCAAACTGCCAGAAGTACTTGTAACCAAGCCTAAGCCTGGCCACTACAACATCAGTCAGTCTGTTCACATTGCAAGTTGCTCCATAAACATACTTATCTACGTTCATGTTATCATAGTGGGTTATAGATCTACTCAGGCTTCTAACTGCATTCCTATAACAATCATTTTCATTATTTACTTCTCTCCTAATATTATTCCTAATGCTAGACACAGTTATACCAAAGTTATATTCTACATTCTCCTTCTGGATACTCTTCTTGGCTAACATATCAACTTTATCATGAAGGAGTAATCCAATGTGTGATGGGATCCATAGCAATTGTACATTAATTCCTTTGTCCCTAATTTTTGAGTATCTATACCTGGCTTCCCCAATGAGCATGTTGTTGGAGTCATTATATGAGCCAAGAGCCTTCAATGATGACATAGAATCAGTAATGATGATAGGGTCAAGCTCAGTGTCACCTGGAGTGCAGGTGAGAGAAATTCATCATAATCTGCAAATGAAAAATCTTAAGAGGGACTGGTCCCAAATATGCACACACAAATCACTCCCTACGAAAGCAAAAGACTGGTAGACGGTGCAACATACCCCCAATGAAAAGTAAGGGCCGCCATTAGTACACTAAGAGAAAATATAATAAGTGTCTTGGGCCCAAGACTGTTCAACAGCCTCCCACCAAGCATGAGGGAGAATTACCGATAGACCCCTGGCTGTTTTCAAGAGGGAGGTGGACAGATACCTAAAGTCCGAACCCGATCAGCCGGGCTGTGGTTCGTACATTGGGCTATGTGCGGTCAGCAGTAACAGCCTAGTTGATCAGGCTCTGATCCACCGGGAGGCCTGGTCAAAGACTGGGCCACGGGGGAGTTGACCCCAGAACACCCCCAGGTAGCATCCTGGGCACATAGCCATTTCTAGGGAGCTAGATGAAGCGTTTGAAATATAGGTTTCGTGGTGTCATGCAAGTTCATACATTTATGAAAGAATTCGGGGAAACCAGTTAGCCAGACTTGAGTCCATGACATGGAAAGGGAAGTACCTGCACTCTTAAGGAGGGAGTGGGGATGCTGTAACTTGGAGAATTATGTGAAATGTGATATCACCACACCTCTGGCAAGACAGCAGTTGAATGATTGTGAATCTGTTTTTCCTTTTGGGTTACCGTACCTTGGTGGGAGACGGCCATTGATATAATGTGCAAAATAATTAATATATATATATATATATATATATATATATATATATATATATATATATATATATATATATATATATATATATATATATATATATATATGCAATAAGATCACAGTAAACAGGTGATTTCAGAATATGCAAAACAACCACTCTGAAAGAATAGAGAAATTCCAAGCGCTTTCGTGACTACTCACATTATCAAGGAACTATGACAATGATAATGTTAGTAGTCACGAAAGCGCTTGGAATTTCTCTATTCTTTCAGAGTGGTTGTTTTGCATATATATATATATATATATATATATATATATATATATATATATATATATATATATATATATATATATATATATATATATATATATATATATATATATATATATATATATATATATATATATATATATATATATATATATATATATATATATATATATATATATATATATATATATATATATATATATATATATATATGGTAGATATGGTAAACATGAGGAAATTAAATCTCCATCAGAGTACAGAACAAATTCTGGCCACAAAATAGAGCGAAACACCAACGTCAAAGACCTGGGAGTGATCATGTCGGAGGATCTCACCTTCAAGGACCATAACATTGTATCAATCGCATCTGCTAGAAAAATGACAGGATGGATAATGAGAACCTTCAAAACTAGGGAGGCCAAGCCCATGATGACACTCTTCAGGTCACTTGTTCTATCTAGGCTGGAATATTGCTGCACACTAACAGCACCTTTCAAGGCAGGTGAAATTGCCGACCTAGAAAATGTACAGAGAACTTTCACGGCGCACATAACGGAGATAAAACACCTCAATTACTGGGAGCGCTTGAGGTTCCTAAACCTGTATTCCCTGGAACGCAGGAGGGAGAGATACATGATTATATACACCTGGAAAATCCTAGAGGGACTAGTGCCGAACTTGCACACGAAAATCACTCACTACGAAAGCAAAAGACTTGGCAGACGATGCACCATCCCCCCAATGAAAAGCAGGGGTTTCACTAGCACGTTAAGAGACCATACAATAAGTGTCAGGGGCCCGAGACTGTTCAACTGCCTCCCAGCATACATAAGGGGGATTACCAACAGACCCCTGGCAGTCTTCAAGCTGGCACTGGACAAGCACCTAAAGTCAGTTCCTGATCAGCCGGGCTGTGGCTCGTACGTTGGTTTGCGTGCAGCCAGCAGCAACAGCCTGGTTGATCAGGCTCTGATCCACCAGGAGGCCTGGTCACAGACCGGGCCGCGGGGGCGTTGACCCCTGGAACTCTCTCCAGGTAAACTCCAGGTACAGTCCACAAATTTATATATTTACCAGAATTCCTGGTGATGTATAATTCATTTAATTAATAGGTCCAGAGCAACTTGTGGATATGACAGTGGTAGGTATCGAAGGGGGACATTTTTGCGACCTAGGTGTCCCAAATTCCTACTTGTCTAACTGATAAATAATAATTATCTATGTTCATTTATTGTTATGTACATAATTATACATACAGAT